>NW_024755901.1:0-20804 GCF_018991925.1 Homarus americanus
CCCAACAAACTGGGCTGTCAGCAGTCCATTGCAACTCTTCCTTTCCCCAATCATTGCAACATTTGCACCACTGGATCGTAAAAAGGGAGAGCCAAGATGTGTGGCTACAGCCTGAGCTCCTGCCTCAATACACAAATCGACTCATGCGCAGCCATCATCCAACTCTTCATACCACTCATCATAAAAATCCCTATGCCCCAAAAGTACTAAGGCTACGGACGAGTGGAAACGGGAGGCTCTAGTCACAACTCTGCACATGGGCGGCACAGATAAGATGGTCGTTTATGAACTGGGATCTTGGCAGCAAAACTCATTCTTCCTGCTACCTCCTGGTGACCACCGCTTTCAAGACAAATGACTGCTACCTCCTGGTGACCACCACTGTGTCAGAACAAATGACTGCTGCCTCCTGGTGTCCCTCCCTCCCTCCCTCCCTCCCTCCCTCCTTTCTTCCCTCCCTCCCCCTCCTTCCCTCCCTCCCCCTCTCTCAGTAGTGGCTGTATAAGAAACGTGTAAAATACTTCAGCTATATAGTAAACGTGTTCGTATGTATAGCCTCAGTTGTGCTACACGATGAAAAACTACTAGACGATGGCAGGTCTGTGGCACCTTGGGGAGTCTAGCCAGTTAACCAAGTTACCTCCGTGAATTTCCGCCTTTATTTAGTTGTGGTCGTATTCTTTAATACGCTAGTTGTTAACATTTAGGTGAGAATAAGTAAATATTATCAAAACATCATTGAAAAACTCATAAGTGACTTTGTAATATAATTCAGTCGAGATAATAATATAAACACGAACGTGCTGGTCAAGCTCAGAGCTGTCCAGGGGTCATCTGGCCCTCCGGGTCGAGGTTGATCCGTGTTTTTTTTTCTTTTTCTTTTAATTGTTTCAATATGTGTTAAAGTCATTACTGTGTTAACAATATAATATAAAAGACAAAGAACATTTAAATATACGTATTTAGTTTCGGGGTTTAATTAGTTATTTATTACTTACATTTATTACTATGATATTTGTTTTCGTCTCATGTGTACAGTTTAAGTCTTTACTGTTGTTTTAAGTAACTTTAGATTTAGTTGTTTTTCTCCCAAACTTATGTTGACATTTACATTGTTTAGAATATATCATATAACGCGTCATGATCATCCTGTGTTTATAAAGATCAGAGTTAAGTAATATTCCTTAAGGTTAAGTTTCTTAAACTATTCACGTGGACCTAATATGATGACCTACATGGTCACCTATGGCCAGTGTGTGTGTCCGCTAAGTAGGGGTAAAGGAATACTTTTATTGTTATAATAATGTAAATTAATTTACACATAATAATATTATCACTGTTTTATATAAGACGTCATTTACAATCATAAGATATTCAAATATACCTAAAGCAGATTACGTTAAGTTACGTTACGTTACGTTATGTTTTGTATGAAGCTTTTCATTTGTATGTATTACTGTAAGGAAAAATGACAGTAAGTGTTAAATTTAATCCAAATGTAAACTAAAGTGTAAAAAAATCAGAAGGAAAAATGACAATAAAAATTGGATTGTCGGCCATTAACTTGGTAACACCTTTTGTATTAACCGATACGTGATGCCTTAATGAGCCTTAAGACACTGGTGCCGTTCTCACTGTAAGGCTGCTATAATTCTCTGACGCTGTTGTACACAACCGACTTAGTTGTTCCCACGGGTGTAGAGATGAACCAATGGCCTCCAGGCTGCTGGCACGAGGAACAACATTGATGGCCATTAAAAATTTAGATTGTTTAGGCCGAAATACTTTTACTTACGAAACACTGCTAGCATGTATTGGCAAGGGCAGCCCGGAACCGTCAGGAACTCCGCCGATTGGATCCCATAGGCCACCCTTCTTCGCCAATCTCCTTAGGTGCTGAGGCAACTGGGGGTCTTCAGGACTCCGCCAAGAGGGCCAGAACAGCCCTCCTCACGCCCCCAACGAGTGATGCTAGCGAAGGTCCCGCTGGACCCCCGAGTAAAGTTGAGACTTTTCCTCTATTTCTCTTTAAGACAGAGAGGCAACACTGGCTAGTGACGCTAAGAGTATCTTCTGTCATATCTTGATATATTATTACTTATTTTATAGTGTCGTCCACAACACACTTAGACTTTGGTGTTTGTTTCTGTGAGTTAAGGAGATACAGTGAGTCAACCTGAGACGTTAGTCAGCTGGTGCACAAGTTTTGAATTACGATCACAAGTACTCATATTTCATTATTTCTATTATCCTCGCTGGGTGGGAGATATAAACTAGTGTTATAGTTATAATTATAGGCACCAGTAACTCATGTAATGTTATCGGTATACAGTCCCCAGTAACTTATTGACATATTCTTCACATTTTTGCTTTTTTTACGAGATTAGTCAGGTCACAGGTCAATGACCCACATCAGGGCCTGGGGGGCGAAAATATAATAATAATAATAATAATAATAATAATAATAATAATAATAATAATAATAATAATAATAAAAGAGAGAAACATTATATGTATGTTGTGTTGTCAAGGTAAAAGAAACAATTGTGACCTGCAATTGTGTAAAAATGAGGCAGAAAGTCAATAAGAAATGTGACGTAGATGTTTCATATTTATATACAGTCAGCATAATGAAGTGATGATCTTCACGGCCAGGAGGAGTTGTGCTGAAAGCCCGACGGTGTGTTCAGTGTCTTCCAGGAGCAGTATGATAGTGTGTAAGTTGGTGGATGATAAAGTGGCAACACACTGTAGGAGCCTCGTGAGGGATCCTCCACGTAATAAATGGTGAGTTATTGACGTGGGTCTTGTGTGTGTGTGTGTGTGTGTGTGTTTGTGTGTGTGTGTATGTGTGTGTGTGTTTTTGTGTGTGTGACCTGTGGTGAAATGGTCAGCATCCTGCCCGAGTTCGATCCTCGGGCAGGGTGAAACTATGGGCAAGTTTCTTTACGCCATTTGCCTCTGTCTACCCAGCAGTAATTGGTACCCTGGATGTTAATCGATTTGCGGCTCGTGTTCCGGGGTAATGGTTAGCCAGTGCAGTTGGCGAGCTGTCCAGTCTTCTCGGACTATTCCTTGACACTGGGTCATGCAGCTCGTTAACTTAGCGTGAGTTAGTTGTGTTGGCGACAGCTTCTACACTTTAACAAATTCACGCCTAGGAGGCCCTTGGGCCGGCCATCCTCGATTTCGAGGGGCTTCCATTATTATGTGTGTGTGCTATATAATCCACTATGGATGTGGAAATCATTATTTTACTTGGACTGATGGATGACACGTAGGAGTGGATGTCGTCGCTCTATATGCGCCGGATGAATGTTGGAGGAGGTGACGACGGGTAGCATGAATAAGCTGGTTTACATTCTACCTTACCTATCATGCCTATGGCGGCTGTATCCTGCCTACTGCTTGTATCACGGTGATAGTATGCCAGGTTCGTATAATCTAGCATGGAATGGCGTACAAATAAAGAGATGAACATTTAATATACGATATAATGGACGTTACTAGTGAGCTTTGGGTATTACAAGTGGCTGGTACAAGTCGATGGTGATAGTGTAGCCAGTAACCATAATTACTGGCCCATCCACAGGTCGAGCGTAGTGTGGGTAGAGGTCCTTGTGGACAGCGGCTCACACAGTAGCAACTCACACACCAACACAGCATAAGACCCTTGAATACTTATCACCAGTCGTTCAGGTCATACCTCCTTTTACTCTGAATATAAGGTAACTTTTACTACTCCCACTAACGTGAAATAAATAAATTATAACTTATGTCTACTGGAGCAGTAACATGTCCACTACCCACCAGTAAAAGGACGAAGCATCAATTTGGGAATATGTCTGAGGCCAACGCAGGAGTATCTGGTGATGTCCCGCACTACATGATCTTGCCAGGGCCACAGTACAGCAGCAGGCCAAGTCTCATGCTATATGTTAACAGATACAGTCCTCTGATACACTGAACACACCGTCGGGCTGTCAGTACCACTCCTCCTGGCCGTGAAGATTATCACCTCATTAGCTGCCTGTTTATGAATATTAAACTATGAAACATCTACACCACACCTCTAACCAGTGGTAATTAATGTTAATATTACTTATACCATAATGTGGAGCATCCGGCAATAAGTTACTAGGGACTACAAGCCTTATAACATTACATGAATTACTGGGGTCTATGTATATGCCTATATACTTTATATAAGTTACTTAGGACTATATAACTATAACATTAGTTTATATCTCCCACCCAGCGAGGATATTAGAAATAATAAAATATGAGTACTTGTGATCGTAATTCAAAACTTGTGCATCAGCTGACTAACGTCTCAGGTTGACTCACTGTATCTCCTTAACTCACAGAAACAAACACCAAAGTCTCGGTGTGTTGTGGACGCCACTATAAAATAAGTAATAATATATCAATATATGACAGAAGATACTCTTAGCGTCACTAGCCAGTGTTGCCTCTCTGTCTTAAAGAGAAATAGAGGAAAAGTCTCAACCTTACTCGGGGGTCCAGCGGGACCTTCGCTAGCATCACTCGTTGGGGGCGTGAGGACGGCTGTTCTGGCCCTCTCGGCGGAGTCCTGAAGACACTCAGTTGCCTCAGCACCTAAGGAGATTGGCGAAGAAGGGTGGCCTATGGGATCCAATCGGCGGAGTTCCTGACGGTTCCGGGCTGCCCTTGCCAATACATGCTAGCAGTGTTTCGTAACTAAAAGTATTTCGGTCTAAACAATCTAAATTTTTAATGGCCATCAATGTTGTTCCTCGTGCCAGCAGCCGAGCCCACGATCACTGGTTACCACTTACAGAGTGATCATAATTTCATAATTGATAGAAAATTAACTACTGCTACGCTTCAGGATTCACTTCCCTTAAGGATGACGTTGCATTAAGACACATAAAAATAACTACTTTGTATTATAATAATAAGCCACCTTTTATTGTCTGTTGTCACTCTTAGTTGTTAATGGCACCTGACACCTTAACAGTACAGCAGTCTGATATGATGAATTACCTGTAGGGGTCATAAATATGCCCGGCTCTACAGTGTATAGCATCATGACTTGTTTTATTAGTACATGGGATATTTCTCAATGTATGTGGATAAAATTAGGAACTTGTATTATATGAACTAATGAACAAATTCTCATCTTTCAGATTTTGTAATATAAACAATGAGATTCCTTAGACTAGGTACAAGTAAGAAATAAAATATTTTCCTCTCCTTTGGTACGATTGTATATATCAATTGAATATTAAAACGCGTTATGTTATGACTCATAACATATCGTTGCTCATAAGTTATGAGCAACGATAGCCTACTGTTTCACGGACAATAATTTGACTTAAGATACAATAATTTAAAATAAGAGATTTTCAACAGCCTATTGATTACTGAACCGTGTATATCAAGTTATCTCAAGAACCTAGAGTATGGCGCCTCCCTCACTACTCTCTGAAACAGCTTCAGTAAGTAAAGCTGCAGTTCAGATGCGAACTTTCAAGAGTTCTGTGTAGTATTGTACATTAAGCTGTGGTTTGCACACACTGTCCTGTCAGGAGTCTTGAGTATCTTACACGTACTGTACACACATTAATTTTGTTTTGCTAACTATCAGTATGTAATTTCAACCTAACCTAATTATCAATGAGTTACTTAACCTAACCTAATATAACCTAAACTACTTATGCCAACCCAACATAACCTAAGAAATCGACCCAACAAAACTATCATGAAATAATTCAACCTAACCTAACCTAACCTAAGCTCATATTTGTCTCCGGCTGAAGTATACCTGACCACCTTTATGTCGTCCCATTAGGAAGCTGATGAGTCTGTGTTATATTTGTTCCTCATTACGAAACGAAATAAATCTTTAAATAATGGTACAGCGGACGACACACACCTATTGCTGTGTTTGGTGACGCGTTGGTTAATGGTGACATGTTGGTTAATGGTGACTCGTAGGTTAATGGTGACTCGTAGGTTAATGGTGACGTGTAGGTTAATGGTGACGTGTAGCATAAGAGTAAAGTGCTGGTTAATGGTGATGTGTTGGTTAATGGTGACGTGTTGGTTTATGTTGACCTGTTAGTTAATGGTGACGTATTAGTTAATGGTAACGCCTTGGTTATTCGTGACGAGTTGATGGTTAATGGTGACGTGCTGGCTAATGATGACGTGTTGGTTAATGATCTCCCCACTTCATTTTGCTAAGGGTCAAGACTCGTGTTCCTGCCTCACTTCCAACCTACACCGCCTCACTCACCCCTCTGGCAGGTAACACACTCTGGTCCCACAACCCTCTGGCAGGTAACACACTCTGGTCCCGCACCCCTCTGGTAGGTAACACACTCTGGTACCACAACCCTCTGGCAGGTAGCACACTCTGGTCCCACAACCCTCTGGCAGGTAACACACTCTCGTCCCGCACCCCCATGGTGTGTAACACACTCTGGTCCCACAACCCTCTGGCAGGTAACACACTCTGGTCCCGCACCCCTCTGGTAGGTAACACACTCTGGTACCACAACCCTCTGGCAGGTAGCACACACTGGTCCCACAACCCTCTGGCAGGTAACACACTCTCGTCCCGCACCCCCCTGGTATGTAACACACACTGGTCCCACAACCCTCTGGCAGGTAACACACTCTCGTCCCGCATCCCCCCTGGTAGGTAACACACTCTGGTCCCACAACGCTCTGGCAGGTAACACACTCTGGTCCCGCACCCCTCTGGTAGGTAACACACTCTGGTCCCACAACCCTCTGGCAGGTAACACACTCTGGTCCCACAACCCTCTGGCAGGTAACACACTCTGGTCCCACAACCCTCTGGCAGGTAACACACACTGGTCCCACAACCCTCTGGCAGGTAACACACACTGGTCCCACAACCCTCTGGCAGGTAACACACTCTGGTCCCACAACCCTCTGGTAGGTAAAAAAAATAATAACACTTAGTTAATATTTGTTAATGTTAGGTTAAGTTAGTTTAAGTTTTCTATTTCACAATTCATTAATACCTAATATGATGAAGTACATGATCACCGATGGCCAGTTAGAAGCCTGTTTAGTTTAAGCGTTTACAAATCATCAATCGTTTTTGTCAAATAGAGATAACTTTTTGGTTTTATTATTACAACTTAATATTAATTCGTATATTGTAAGATTTTGTTTATTTCTTTTCAGCCCTTGCTTACTGGCATATGATGTTTAATTTATACTTTAAATAGGTTAGGTTAGGTTAGGTTTGGTCAGGTCAGGTTACATTTTGTAAGAAGGTATTCATTTATTTGTACATTTATGATCTACAGGATCGTTTATGGCCGGTGAAAAGTTTCCCAAAAAGAGAAATACCTAGAATTTATCACTAATCATCAATTATCCATATTTAGTGTAACATATAGTATATATTACGTGGAGTTCCGTTTATATTTGTTTGTTTTCATATTATTTTAGTCAATTATTTGTTGACATTTAGCTTACAATAAGTAAATATTATTAAAAACAACATTGAAAAACTCACAAGTGACTTTGTAACATATAATTAGGTCGAGATAATAATACAATACCACGTGCTGGCCAAGCTCCGAAAGAGTTGTCCGGGGGTCTAGCTAACCTCTGGTCGGGGCTTGACCAGCACGAAAAAAAAAAATAATTAAAATATTTTTTATTTTGGTGACCTGTGGTCAGCATGCTCGACTTTTAAGCGAGTCGACCCGAGTTCGATTCCCGAGCAGGGTAGGACTTTTTTTTTTTTTTTTTTTTTTTTTTTTTTTTTTTTTTTTTTTTTTTTTTTTTTTTATACGTCATTTGTCTCTGTCGTCCCAGCAGTAATTAGCGACCTGGATGTTAATCGATTAGTGGATTGTGTTCCAGGGTAATGGTTAGCCAGTGCAGTTGGCGAGTTGTCCGGTCTTCTCGGATTATTCCTTGACACTAGGTCATGCAACTCGTTAACTTAGGGTGTGGTAGTTGTGTTGACTATAGCTTCTACACCTTAAACAAATTCACGCCTTGGGCCGGCCCATCCTCGTACACGAGGGGCAACCATTAATATTACTTGATTAAATGTTATAAGTATATACTGCAGTTAGTCTATAGTATAAATGACAAAGAACATCAAAATATATATATATATATTTAGTTCCAGGGTTTATTTAGTTATTTATTACTTGTACTTATTACTGCTATTTGTTTTCCTCTCATCTGTATAGTTTAAATCTTTACTGTTGTTTTGAGTAACGTTAGATTTAATTATTTTTCTCCGAAACTTACGTCTTTTACATTTTTTTCAGAATACATCATAATATCATATCACCCATGATGATTATCCTGTATGTAAAACGAAAAGAAATAATAACACTTAGTTAATATTTGTTAATGTTAGGTTAAGTTAGTTTAAGTTTTCCATTTCATAATTCATTAATACCTAATATGATGACGTACATGATCGCCGATGGCCATTCAGAAGCTTAAAATAATACATAGAAGTTATCGATATTAGGCAATTATCCCTGTTTAGTTTAAGCTTTTACAAATCATCAATCGTTTTTGTCAAATAGAGATAAATTTTTGGTTTTATTATTACAACTTAATATTAATTCGTATATTGTAAGATTTTGTGTATTTCTTTTCAGCCCTTGCTTACTGCCATATGATGTTTAATTTATACTTTAAATAGGTTAGGTTAGGTTTGGTCAGGTCAGGTTACATTTTGTATGAAGATATTCATTTATTTGTACATCCTCCTACACTCATTTTCGTCTCCTAACTTCGTCTAACAGTAACGTATAAAAGTTTCTGACCTGAAATGTATCGCCAAACTCCTTTAAGTTTGTCCCTGTGAAAGTTTCTAGCCACGAGGAATAAGCTTCAGAATATATCACTTGTGGGGGTACTGGTGTAACATTAATCGGGCACTTTTTTTCTACGAGAGGCGTATAAATACTTCTGATCAGGGAAGTTATTATCAAATTTCACAGGCTTAGCGAAGTAGAAGTTTATGTACTGAAAAACTTTTGAACTTGTCAGGACGCAAGAGAGGGAGGTATGTGTGTGAGTGTGACTGTAATTTTCCTGTATGTATTTACGCATGTGCACTCATGTATATTTGAACACATGAGATTATGTAGTGTTACTCTATACACTCGGGCAATAACATCATCCAGTAAGAGCCTTCACTAAGACTCACTGTATGATAGACTTTGATCCACACACTGTATCAGCAAATGTATTTATATGTTGATCCTGGACGGCTACGAGCCACCAGCGACCCTAAATCATATGGCCATTAAAAGTGTAATTTGTACACAGTAAACAGTCTAGTAAACTTATTTGAATGGACACCAAGTTTACCGTAATCATTTGTTTGAAACCCATTGAGTAGATCAGTGCACTTACATGCCTCTAGATGGAGTGTGTGTGTTATATGTGTTTAACCCCATGTACCAGTGTTGAGTTTAATGGATCACTGTTCCTGGAATGTATTTTGTTTTTACTGTAAAGCTGAAGTTTGTTTCCATACGATCAGATATTTTATTTCCTTATTCTTGATCATTCCTTTTGCCAAATAAGTACATTGCGTCATCTACATGAATTGTGAAAGCATCTGTAAACACGTTATTTTTCTATATATTTGCTGGGATAGTATTAGCGCCAAGTTATTATTAATTTGTGTAGATCAGTACACTTTTAATATAAAAAATCCGCTGGTGCATTTATTATTTTCTTATGGCAAGAGTAAGGTACATATTTGTAACTTTGTGTATTATGTAGTTAACTATGTTTGAGGCATTAGTGCTTTACACCATGAAGTAGGTACAGCACATCATAAAACTTAAGCTTTCAGAAATTAAAAACAAAAATAAGACCTCCTTCCCTGCTGCCTTACACATACTGTGGCTCTAACTCTCCTGTCCGTTGTGATTTTCCACCCTGTCCGACCCTCCACTGTGTCAGCTGACGTGTTCAAACAAAAGAACGTCGGTTTCCGCAGTTACAGACATTAAAATCTAACCATCTATTATTCTTCATCACTTCAAACCTCATAGTTTTCAATTCAATTAGTTTCAATGATAAATTATAATTAAACCCTTTCTGCCAAGGAGTATAATTAAATTAAAAGTATCGCAAAAGTTTCCAAACGAACACTGGCGCACAACACTGGCGCCCACAACTTATAGCATCCACACCGATACCTTTTCCCGGGCTACCTACCTCTTCTCCCTAGCTTATATCCTCACCAGGCAGGAGTCCTCCTCTCCCTACTACACCATAACTTCATAACCCAGGTATGTAATGTATCCTCGCTGGCACCAGAATAGGAAGCCCATGTTATTCTCCGTTAACCTCACAACTTGCCAAAACTCTAGCAGTTAGTCTCAGTGCGGTTATTCGGGCGACCAGACCACACACATGCCGCCGGCCGCCCAGCACCTGCAGGGAGAGCTATAAGGGAGGGAGGCAGTGAAACTCACTCTCAGGACTGTACAACACCCCCGGGGAGAGAGGCAGAGTTTTAACCCTCACCCAGAACAGCTTACGTTTCTCCACGAATCAGATTTAGTTAGACAGCAGTAATGTGTAACACCTGGAGTTATTGTTATTATCAATTAGTTTAGAGTGTAATAACAGTAATTACAATTAACATGTATGCTTTAGAGAAACATTCTGTGTAGGACAGTGAGTGAGAGTTAGAATAAAAAACTATATTGTATTTTAATGATGGTGCTATATTGACGTTACCATTTGTTGAGCCTTAGGACAAAAAAAAACATTTATTCTTACTAATCTTACGTAATTCAGTACAATGATTAGTAAATTAATAGTTGCATTTGAAATCACTGTACCGACATGTTTGATTGATTGATTGAAATAGACATGTCGTAATGGTCGCACAGTTAATTATTGGTATTTGGTAATTCTTAGGAACTTATGAGTATATGTCATAATAATTTTCAATGGGATCAAAATAAGGTTTCACAAATATTTTAATATTCAGGCGGTAGATATCTTTTAAGAGGTCTGGGTTTGAGAGGAGTGCATGGTGATGGTCTCAGTGGGTCTGGGTATCACAAGTTGTACGTCTGTTTGGTCCGGAATTTTAATTTATAATCATGGTAATGTAAATCCGTTGGTAGTTAGTACGTACAGTATATACCCATACTAGTTGGTAAATATTTCCGCTATTTTTTTTTTTAATAACACTAAACCTCCAGCCATCCATTAACTTGAAAATAGTCATAGTTGTATAAACACGACCAAAAGAATATCCTATTTGAAGTTTAGCCACTCAAGTGCTACCTGGGCGGGCAAGTCCTTAGATGATTCATAAATGTTAAAATTGCGAAGGATCCTGATCTCAACTTTTAAAAATCTCGATCTCGGGAAAAAAAATAGATTTCTTGCTCAAGTAAAGTATGAGGAGTCACCCAGACCTTAGCCTAATTCTCTGGTAACACATAAGTAAACACACTAGAGCTATAGCCACAGTCAGGTAATAAAAATACTCTTTTTTGGGGTTACATATAATAGAAAATTGATAACGATTAGGTAAAAAAATGTTACTCTCATATTTTAAGTAAATTTACTTTTTCTACTCCTTTAGGATCAAATAAATGTAAACATTCAAAGCCCGGAATAGAGGCAGCCAACTGTCACCTTGTCAGTCTAAGATATCTGTTTTCAAATAGGGATTCAATTTTTGCTTTTGTAAAGAAAAAATACTTATACGTTATTTAGTATTTCCTGATGAGCCCTTTAGTTTTAGGTTACATTAAAACATATATAGAAAACAATTTGAGGATTATATTTGATATATTCTAATAGAACTTTTCTTTGTATATTAATCTTGGTAACACGTACAGATGTTTCATGGTAATGATAATTTTAGTCTAAGTAAAATATCACGTGAAACAGCATCTATTAAGCGATTACTGCACAATACAGATTTATCTCTACATGGTCATTATTCCTTTATCAAACTGGTGTTTTATTATGGGTACGGGTTTACTCCACCCACTAGTTAACGAGGGCATAATAAGGTTAAAAGCCTATAGAAGCTCGCCTGATGCTCAGTACATTCCGTGTTGTTGTAGCTAATGGTAATAATTTAACAAGATAAAGTTACTTAAGTCCGATGACCTGAATTAATCCAAATTTAAGTGTATTTCAAATGGGAAATAGTATCAGGCATCCTTAACCATGGAAATTAGAAGCTGTTTTGATTAGTAGCCCAGACCAGGTGTGTCCGTCACTGATGGCCTTATAGGTGATGGGAGGTTCGCCCACATACACATCAGTCAAAATGAAACTCACTGCGTGTACCGGATAGTTCCTCTCCATAATGATTTTTTTTAAGTATGTATTAGTAATCGCGAAGTTAGTCTCATCATGTACACTTCCCATCTGAATTATTTTAAACTGGTTTATAGCCTGTGTCGGTGTCTACACTATCACTCTACTTCTCTACCAGAGCTTCTCAACTGGGGAACCACAAAGTATTTTCTAGAGGGTCGACGGATTGAAAACATAGATGGTCTTGGAGATGCCACGCGTTATAAAACAATTACTAAATACTTCTTCTTAATAAAGTTGATACAATTCTGAGAGAGTATTTCACTTCCTCATTCACCGACTTATTAAATTACTGTATGGTTATAATGGAATCATTTTATTGATAAAGTAAATATATTCTTCATTGCTCTGCTTATTGTTTTAGTTTAAGAATAAATAAGTGACAAAGATATACAAGAGGAGTGAATTATTCATTATAAAATAGCTTTTATACATTAACCAATACTGTATATTAAGAGAAGTGAAGCTGTAATATGTAAGCACCTTACAAACTTAATATAACAGAGACACCGTGACCTTACGGGGGGACTGACCATCAGGTTCTGCTGCTTCTGGGTACAAGTTTGAACAAATTTTCCGATGTCTCTTTGTTTAAGTTAAATTTCCCCCCAAAATAATACTTTAACAAATCTCTTTTAACTTACAGAATCCAACATTTCAGGTTTAATTATAAATCAGATCATAATATCAGTGTTTACATATACACAAGAGTTGAGGCGTTTTCTTGTGTTGATGACAGCAGCACAATCTCGGGTGCCAGTGACGTCGGCCTATGGTAAATTCGGCCAAGTAACCTCGGCCCGCATCCAGTGGTGACCTCGGCCCACATCCAGTGATAACCTCGGGTCACATCTAGTGGTAACCTCGGCCCACATCCAGTGGTGACCTCGGCCCATATCCAGTGATAACCTCGGGTCACATCCAGTGGTAACCTCGGCCCACATCTAGTGGTAACCTCGGCCCACATCCAGTGGTGACCTCGGCCCACATCCAGTGATAACCTCGGGTCACATCTAGTGGTAACCTCGGCCCACATCCAGTGGTGACCTCGGCCCATATCCAGTGATAACCTCGGGTCACATCTAGTGGTAACCTCGGCCCACATCCAGTGGTAACCTCGGCCCACATCCAGTGGTGACCTCGGCCCATATCCAGTGATAACCTCGGCTCACATCTAGTGGTAACCTCGGCCCACATCCAGTGGTAACCTCGGCCCACATCCAGTGGTAACCTCGGCCCACATCCAGTGGTGACCTCGGCCCATATCCAGTGATAACCTCGGCTCACATCTAGTGGTAACCTCGGCCCACATCCAGTGGTAACCTCGGTCCACATCCAGTGATAACCTCGGGTCACATCTAGTGGTAACCTCGGCCCACATTCAGTGGTGACCTCAGCCCATTTTAGTGATTTCGTCCCATCATAATATTGGCCAAGATCACCATCAATAATTTTCTTTGGTAATAGTTAAGCCATATGAAAAGTACCCAATGGTTAGGTTAGGTTAGGTTAGGTAAAAAGTTTAAAAGTAGTGAAATTAAAGATAAAGATCAAGTACACACGCACACTAATTGATCACCATGGAGTGGTATAAGGAGCTCTGGTGCACCTGGAAGGGGTGACATAACGAGGCTATTGTAAGGCTGGCAGATAAGGTCAAATATTATACCTTGCTATTTACATGTATAAGAAACTATGATGAAAATATTTGCCTAGATAACGGTGGACATCCCTCAAGTGCCAAAAAACAAATATTACAATTCTTAGAGAGTGACATCCCGGTCACCCATGAAACTCTTACATCACGAATATACATAAATTTATTGGAACATACTCGTTGGTTTTTGACATACTTTGATGAAATTTATTAATACATAGAGAACTTTATACATACGGTACGGATACGTGAATAAAAACATGCATGTAAAGGTAATCATATACATACCTGCCTACTGAGATACTGTACTGATCCTAGGAGCTTTTATACTCGACATTTCAGATTTTTCTTGTTGTTATATAAAGACCAACGGCGTGTGTATTCGGGAAAGTATTGTAACAGGTAAAAAATATATATTTAAAAAAAAAAGGGGGGGAAAGGTAGTGAAACTTGGCGTGTGGTAACCGCAGAGTTTTACCCCACCACCCCCGGTAATTGATGATACACAACTGCGGGTCTAATGTGTTGTTGCTTTTTACAATCTTTACCCTTGGGTGATGTTCCTTACTCGTATAATGGTATGTGTTATATACTTTATTAATGCAGCTCTGAGTTTTGATATTTGAGAATAAAAAGTAGTAATTCACCTCATAATTATCAGCTCAATGAGGTATTACAGGAAATGGATGTATTTTCTATGTAATGTTATGTATAATATCTTGGTAATGAATGTCATAAATAAAAGACCAGATAATGTTGTTAACAAAGGGGTCGTCAACTTGTGCTAAGGGAGAGGACGTCTCTGGATTATGTTGTCGAGGCTGTTAGGTAAAACTAGACTCTGGAGCAAGGTGTTGTGGGAGTATATTTTAGAATCAGCTCTTCTCTATCAGCTTAACATAATTATTACAACAGCTGAATATCACTGGGCGAATTTTTAGTCGAATCGTCTACTGCTTCAGTATTAGTGATATAATTTTTCAATTAATTTACATATCTTTTGTATAAATAGATTTATGTTTTAATAATATACAAAATGATACTAATACGAAAAATTTTCTTTTTTTTTTTGCTCTCGGAACAGAATTTAATGTGTAGGCAAATATTACTTGTGTAAATCGCCACGTGTCGAAGACCCATCAAGATGCTACACACATGATTGATCAGTTAATACTTGAGAGAGTAAGAAGAGGCGACACATAACACAACAAAGAGGCAAAATCTTTCTGAGAGAACTATTAGGAACAAAATTAAGCTGTAATAAAGTTTTTTCATACTTTTTTCATCTTACTGCTTGTGTGAGTCAGCTCTGAAAATGTCTAAAGAATCTTCTAGATAATTAAATTATAAGTTGAAATGGAAAGCAACAAGGAAATATTGTTAAGCAGAAGAGACAAAAATATATCCACTATGAAATTTAAGCCAAATTACAAAATACATTTTACAGTCCAACCAAAAATTTAAAGAACTCTTTTGACGTCAAGTAAATTGTTTTATGAATATCCAAAATTTTATGTCGTATGTAATTTACATTTTATTTGTGGGTTGGCTATCGTGTTGCTATCAACTGATAATAGAATTTAGAGCACGTCATCATTTTTTGATCAGTATATAGTTGATTCACTTATTACTATTTTTCCTGAATATACATATATTATCAATCTTTTCTTTCGTTTTCTGTAAATTTAAATACCAACAAATCTTCATCATCCCAGGTTGATATTCTCAACACCACATCTAGTGAGGACACACTCGCCGCCACTCACTGATTTAGTACCTCGTTTGGGTGCAAGTTTACCGATGTGTTTTTATTGAGAATGTTACTCATGAAGATATGAGTTTATTTTCCTTATAAGATAACTCTTCTTTGTCAAAATGTTTTATACTTAGATAAATTAGGTTATCGACTATGTAGAAGCAATTCGGGACTAATATGAGAGACGCTCCTGCAATATCGGTTACAATGATATACGGCGACCATTACAATACAGGACGGTGGCAGTGAGTGAGACGAATTTGCTGGACGGAATAAGAGGGTGAAAGATAGTGTAGTGTACAGTACATGGGAGGAGAGAGGTAGAAATACTGAAAGAGAGAGATGCTGTTATTAGGTATAGACAAGAGAAGAGGGATAGAACAACCTTCAATGTTTTGGTCAGATAGGGAGACATGTGATAATATATGAATCAATTTGCTTACGATCATTATGGAATAGGTTGAAGATAGACTAAATCGAGACCAGAATAACTGTTGGGTAAGTTTGAACGAAAAATATGAAACAAAACACAAAAACAAGCTCTTTGATTAATCGAGCTGAAATGTGTTGTTCAGCGAGAGAGGTAATACTTTGTCGGTGCTGGTGATCTGAATACAAGGGAGTGGGTGGAGGAAATGGTAGTGGTGGTGTGGGCAGTTGAGGTATAAAGAACGGAAATGTATTTGAGGTTTCCTCTTTGTACATAATGTATTATAGTACTACACACAGGGAGAAGGGCTCTGAAACTGTCGTGGTTGAGCAAGTTTGTTCTGGAAGTAGAGCAAATAACATAAAACTGATAGAAGGATTATTCAATAGTTGTTTACATCACTACTCTGCTGCAAGTTACATTTAGTATATGATAGAGATTCAGGAGGTGAAGTCCGTTCGAGAGGTCCAGGTTGGAAAAGTTGGATAGCGATTATATTCGGTTTACTTCCAGGATATGTACTGTCAATATCATTTGTGTACTATAAACACCTTTTAACAAATAGAAAATGTAGGGAGAGATTACACAGGCATCGTTTTCAAGGCGACCCATCACCAAAGAGTGAAGAAACATTTGCAACAAGATGTTTTAACTCCAGGAAGCTGTGACATAGGAAAAACATTGTGAAATGGAGAGTTCCAAGAAGTGCTGTTCCGGGATATGAATATCGGATATTGAGAGATACGGTAAATGCCGATAGATGGTGCAAGATGCTGGCACTATCGACGGTACTTCGTCAACACAGCGACTTTGGAAATATATACTGTATAGACTAGAGAGAATAGGGAGATGTCACTGTAGTACCGGAAGTGTTAGGGTAAGGTTATAATTGTGGATTAATTTGATTGCTCTCCTCTGCTCTGCACCAAGTAGTGGTGACAAAGTGCCACGACACCACATCCTGCCCACATATGACAGCAGTAATTAAGCTGGGTGAGCATCTGTTTCACGTAAACGCTTGCCAACTGTTTACCGGTTGAATAAGACATAAAATTGGGCCTGATGGATATGCCAAAATCAATGTTGAAATGTACTTTATTTTAGTTGCGTTGATGGAAACAACTGTGGATAGATCCCACTCGTGACTAAACTATCCAAGCGAGATCCTCCGGAAGAGATGATGTCTGTTGTCTACCACTGAAAACTTTATTTTGAGTGACTGAGGCAGTCAGAAGGGCTGAATCATCTGTATAAGAATGAACTGTTGTTTGTTGTCGGGGGAAAGTGGGCCATATGCAGAGAAAAAATATTAAAGTTACTGGAGCTGTGTCTAGTAAAAGCTCAGGATCTGTATGACATTACACCAAACGGGGCGGACATAGTGGAAGGATTAATACAGCGTCTGATGTTGAGGTGTGAAACATGAGGTTACAATAATAGAATGACAAGACACAAACTAACTTGGAAATAATTGTCTTGAAGTTCGGGTGAGGAAGATCAAGAGAAGACAGAGTGAGGACTGTAACATTAAAAGATCATTTGGTAGAGAGATAAATGTCTGAATAAGTAAAGCAGAGATTGTGCTGATGTTTGAAATTATGGAGATAATGGAATAGGATGACTGAATAATTGAGGCAGATAGAAGACAAGTAGATACGAGGAGAGCAGTAGATATACAGTGTAGTAGGCAGCTGTCAAACAGGGAGGTACTACCGCCTGGGAAGATATTGGAAGCATAATGTGTTGTCTAATGGTAGACCCTGCTGCCATATGGCATCACGAATATTGTGACCAAGTCCCAAGTTGCTAATCTGACTTTTTGCCTCATTTACACACAATTGCAGGGTCTCAATTGTTTCTCTTACATGATAACAAAGCATACATATACTGTAGTGTAGCGTTTCCCACTATTGATTTTTTTCTTTGTATTATTATTATTATTATTAGTGTTGTTATTATTATTATTATCATTATCATTTTATTTTGCTTTTTGATTAAAATTTTTATTTACTATGAATTACTGTATTATTATTATTATTATTATTATTATTATTATTATTATTATTATTATTATTATTATTATTATTATTATTATTATTATTATTATTATTATTATTATTATTATTGTTTTTGTTTTTGTTTGTATATTTTCGCCCCCAGGTCCCGATGTGGGTCAGTGACCTGTGCCCGGGTGGGCTGATCCCCGTACAAAAAACAAACAAAAAAACAAACAAAAAACCCTCCGTGTATGATTTGAGAGACGAAGACATCTGGGGTTGTTTTTATGATCCATTTTGATAGTCAGCGACAAACGACTTACTGTATTTGTGGTCCATAAAGCGAATAAAGACAGTTTATGTTGTTTAAGAGCATTTCCGTTTACAATAATATTTCATCATAACACAGTACTGAACATTGTAACTGTAAATACTTGTCTTTATGAATAACATTGCACATCTTATCTGGGGTCATTACGTAACTGACAGTATGTCTGTTTTTCAGTGTCGAATGGTCGGTCAGTCGACATATACTTCACACCTTTTCAGGACCCATCACTTACCTTCCCACACCTCCGACAGTTTTATAGGTACTACTTTAAGATGAGGAAACCATTAGTGTCCCGCCAGCTTGTCTGGACACAAACCCATAAATTTGGTGGTGAGGGAACGGTAGACAAGACTAAGTACACAGCTCATCAGTTAATGCCTTGGCTTCTTGCCAAAAGTTAACCACCAGCACTTAATTTGACAAACATATTGGATATAACTAAACTACGTAATCTTTTAAATGCGGGAGTCAATTACTGTAATGCGGTGATAAGGTGATAACTGAGGCCTGTGTTGTCGCCACAACTAAGAGGGGCTTCATAACGTTCCACAAAACAAACTATAAATAACAATACTTCCCCTGTAGGATCGATATATTTATTAAGGAAGGTCTTAGTTTTCGTAGCAAAAAGTCCAGGAATAAAGAACATTTTAGTTAAGGCGCAAACACAAATCCCCGCTTCTCACTCAATTTAGGTAATGCAGTTGTTAGTAAACTGCTTCCCGCTTGAGTTAATGTGTATGAACATAACACTCTTACACCTGCTGTGTGTGCACTGTGCCGCACAGATGTCCCTCTTACATACCTGGACAGATATATTTACTTTAATAATTTATCTATTCAGGTAATTAGCGAAAATGTAGAAAACAATTCATTCTTATTTGTTTATTTCGAACATTATATCCAGCATTTTGAGCGAGCACACGTAATGAAATATGATTTATGTATTTGATAATTTTTTCGAATCAATTTCCAAGAAGGATTACTTGTATATTTCATTCATAATCCTTGGTTTTAACAAAATTAACATATGTGTCAAACAGATGAAAAAAAAAAGGGTTTTACCAGGAAATAAATGTTTAACGGTCAATAAGAAAGCCTACAGCTACCTTCCTTATGTAACGCTGAAGGCTTATCCTCTGTATGTAAGATTATACGCTGTGAGACTTACAGCTAAGACTCCTGGAGTGAGCTTTAATTAACGACAAAGTTCACAAGTGAGTGGGGGGTGAGTGGTGGCCAAGACGTGGAGGAGGGGGATATGTGGTGGCCAAGACGTGGAGGAGAGGAGTGAGTGGTGGCCAAATCATGGTGGAAGGAGGTGAATGGTGGCCAAGACATGGAGGAGGGAAGTGCGTGTGGCCAAGACGTGGAGGAGGGAGGTGAGTGGTGGCCAAGACGTGGAGGAGGGAAGTGCGTGTGGCCAAGATGTGGAGGAGGGAGGTGAGTGATGACCAAGACGTGGAGGAGAAGTGCGTGTGGCCAAGACGTGGAGGAGGTGAGTGATGACCAAGACGTGGAGGAGGAAGGTGAGTGGTGGCCAAGACGTGGAGGAGGGAGGTGAGTGGTGGCCAAGACGTGGAGGAGGGAGGTGTGTGGTGGCCACGACGTGGAAGAGGGAGGTGTGTGGTGGCCAAGACGTGGAGGAGGGAGGTGTGTGGTGGCCAAGACGTGGAGGAGGGAGGTGAGTGGTGGCCAAGACGTGGAGGAGGGAGGTGAGTGGTGGCCAAGACGTGGAGGAGGGAGGTATGTGGTGGCCAAGACGTGGAGGTAATACTCACAACTTCTTCCTCAATTAAAAATTAGAAATTATTTATTCCAGAAAAATATAAAATAAGACTGAAATAAATTTAGCATTGATTATGGTAGAATCAGTACCGGTAAAGAGCGAATAACATCAGGTATAAATTAATAAGGTAAAACATTGAGTTATTTAATTGTAAGTAAACACACGAAATGTCACTTATTTAGGTGTTTAAAGAACATTAACTCCTGGAGATGTTTATATTAGAAGTGACATAATCATCCCCACCCCAGTCCAGGAATGTCCCTCTCAGGACTCACATAAATCCCTAATATTTCATATAATCAGTTATAGTACATAGTTATATTCTAGATGCAAAATTTCTATATTTCTTTAATATTTCATCTATTTTCCTATTTTTAAACATCCACTCTATTTGCTTGAGGACATTATTTATATGGGCATTTCTATATACATTAAGCAATGGGCATTCCAGTATATAATGTGGCAGGGT
>NW_024755902.1:0-22444 GCF_018991925.1 Homarus americanus
ATCAATGTAGCCCCGTTCAGTTACATGTGCTGTTGGTGGACTATGGGTGGTTGTTGGGCAGATATGGGTGGTTTGGCAGAGTGTGGGTGGGTGTGTGGATTGGTTAGTGTGGTGGTTTTGAGAGTGGATGTGGGTGGTTTGTGGGGTGGGTGTGGGGTTGTGCAGTGGTGTGGGTTGTTGCAGGTGGGTGTGGGTGGGTTTGTGGGTGGGTGTGGTTGGTTGTTGGGTTGGGTGTGGGTGGGGTTTGTGGGTGTGGGTGGTTTGCAGGTGGGTGTGGGTGGTTTGTGGGTGGGTGTGGGTGGTTTGGGTGGTTGTGGATGGTTGTGGGGGTGGGTGTGGGTGGTTTGTGGGTGGGTGTGGGTGGTCTGGGGTGGGTGTCGATGGTTTGTAGGTTGGTGTGGATGGTTGTTAGGTTGGATGTGGATGGTTGTGGGAGTGGGTGTGGGTGGTTTGCAGGTGGGTGTGGGTTGGTTGTGGGTGGGTGTGGATGGTTTGGCAGTGGAGTGTGGATGGTTTGTGGGGTGGGTGTGGGTGGTTTGTGGGTGTGGATGGTTTGTGGGTGTGGGTCGTTTGTGGGTGGGTGTGGTTGGTTGTGGGGGGGTGTGGTTGGTTTGTGGGGTGGGTGTGTGGATGGTTGTGGAAGAATTGTTGTGGTGGGGTGGGTGTGGGTGGTTGCAGAATTGGGTGTGGGTGGGTTGTTTGGGTGCATTGTTTGTGGGGTGGGTTCGGGTGTAGAGATGGGTGTGGGTGGATGTGGGGTGGGTTTGTGTGGTTGGAGAGTGTGTGGGTGGTTGGGGGAGGTGTAGATGGTTTGGTGGGTGTGCGTGGTTTGTGGGGTGGGTGTGGGTGGTTGTAGGTTGATTGTTGGGTGGTTTGCAGGTGTGTTGGTTGGTTGGGGTGTGGGTGGTTGCAGGTGGTTGTGGGTGGTTTGTGTGGGTGGGTGTGGGTTTGTGGGTGGGTGTGGATGGTTTGTGGGGTGGAGTGTGGATGGTTTGTGGATGGGGTGTGGATGGTTGTGGGGTGGGTGTGGGTGGTTGGGTGGGTGTGGGTGGTTTGGGTGGGTGTCGATGGTTGTGGAGTGGGTGTGGATGGTTGGAGTGGGTGTGGATGGTTGGCAGAGTGGGTGTGGGTGGTTGCAGGGTTGGTGTGGGTGGTTGTGGGGTGGGTGTGTTGGTTGGGGTGGGTGTGGGTTTGTTGTGGGTGGGTGTGGTTGGTGTGGGTGTGTGGGTGGGTTGTGGAGTGGGTGGTGTGCAGTGGGTGTGGGTGGTTTGTGGGTGTGGGTGGTTTGGGTGTGGGTGGTTGTGGGGTGGGTGTGGGTGGTTTGGGTGGTGTGGGTGGTTTGGGGAGGGTGTGGGTGGTTGGTGGGTGTGGATGGTTTGTGGATGGGTGTGGGTGGTTTGTAGGGTGTGGGTGGTTTGTGGGGTGGGTGTGGGTCGTTGTAGGGTGGGTGTGGTTGGTTGTGAGAGTGTGGTTGGTTGTAGGTTGGGTGTGGATGGTTGTGGAGTGGATTGTGGGTGGTTTGTAGGTGGGTGTGGTTGGTTGTGGGTGGGTGTGTGTGGTTTGTGGGTGTGGGTGGTTTGGGTGGGTGTGGGTGGTTGTGGGGTGGGTGTGGGTGGTTTGTAGGTTGGATTGTGGATGGTTGTAGGGTGGACTGTGGGTGGTTGTGGGTGGGTGGGTGGTTTGTGGGGTGGGTGTGGTGGTTTGTGGGGTGGGGTGTGGATGGTTGGCGGTGGGTGTGGATGGTTGTGGGTGGGTGTGGGTGGTTGCAGGTGGTGTGGGTGGTTGTGGGGTGGGTGTGTGGATGGTTTGGGAGATTAGGTGTGGGTGGTTGTGGGGTGGGTGTGGGTGGTTGTGGGTGTGGGTGGTTGGGTGTGGGTCGTTGTAGAATTGGGTGTGGTTTGGTTGTGGGGAGTGTCGTTGGTTTGGAGGTGGGTGTGGATGGTTTGTAGAGTGGATTGTGGGTGGTTGTGGAGGTGGGTGTGGGTGGTTGTAGGTGGGTGTGGGTGGTTGTGGGGTGCAGATTGGTTGTGGGGTGGGTTCTGTGGAATGGGTGTGGTTGGTTGTGGGTGGGTTTGTGTGGTTTGTGGGGTGTGGGTGGTTGTGGGGAGGGTGTGGGTGGTTGCATGGTGGGTGTAGGTGGTTGTAGAGTGGGTGTGGGTGGTTGTAGGTGGGTGTGGGGTTTGCAGATGGGTGTGGGTGGTTTGCAGGTGGATTGTGGGTGGTTTGGGGTGGGTGTGGGTGTTTGTGGTGGGTGTGGATGGTTGTAGGTGGGGTGTGGATGGTTTGTGGGGGTGTGGATGGTTGTAGGGGTGGGTGTGGGGTTGGTTGGGTGTGGGTGGTTTGTGGGTGGGTGTGGTTGGTTTGTGGGTGGGTGTGGATGGTTGTGGTGGGTGTGGATGGTTTGTGGGGTGGTGTGGTTGCAGGTGGGTGTGGGTGGTTGTGGGGTGGGTGTGGGTGGTTTGTGGGTGGGTGTGGGTTTGTTGTGGGTGGAGTGTGGGTGGTGTGAGTGGGGTGTGGGTGGTTGTGGAGGTGGGTGTGTGAGGTGGGTGTGGGTGGTTGCAGGTGGGTGTGGGTGGTTTGGGGAGGGGTGTGGGTTGGTTTGGGGGTTGGGTGTGGATGGTTTGGGGTGGTTGGTGGTTTGTGGGGTGTGGTTGGTTTTGTGGGTGGGTGTGGGTCGTTTGTAGGGTGGGTGTGGTTGGTTTGTGGGGGTGTGGTTGGTTTGTGGGGTGGGTGTGGATGGTTGTAGGGTGGATTGTGGGTGGTTTGTGGGGTGTGGGTGGTTTGTGGGGTGTGGGTGGTTTGTGGGGTGGGTGTGGGTGGTTGTGGGGTCGGTGTGGGTGTGGAATTGAGTGCAGGTGGTTTTGGAGTGTGGGTGGTTGTGGAGTCAGGTGTGGGTGTTATAGGTGGGTGTGGATGGTTTTGGAGGTGGTTGGTGTTGGTTTGGAGAGGTGGTGTGGGTGGTTGTAGGTGGGTGTGGATGGTTTGTGTGTTGGGTGTGGGTGGTTGTGGGTGGGTGGGTGGTTGTGGGGAGTGTAGATGGTTTGTGGAGTGGGTGTGGGTTTGTTTGTGGGGTGGGTGGGATGTGGTTTGTGGGGTGGGTGTGGTGGTTGTGGGGTGGGTGTGGGTGGTTGCAGGTGGGTGTGGGTGGTTTGTGGGGGTGTGGGTGGTTGTGGGGTGGGTGTGGGTGGTTGTAGAGTGTGTGGGTGGTTGTGGGTGGGTGTGGGTGGGTTTGTTGGGTGGGTGTGGGTGGTTGTTGGGGAGGTGTGGTGGTTTGTGGGGTGTGGGTGGTGTTGGTGTGGGTGGTTTGTGGAGTTGGATGTGGGTGGGTGTGGGGTGGGTGTGGCTGGTTGTAGAGTGGGTGTGGATGGTTGTGGGGTGGAGTGTGGGTGGTTGTGAGGTGGGTGGGTGGTTTGTGGGTGGGTGTGGATGGTTGTATGTTGGAGTGTGGGTGGTTTGTGGGTGTGGGTGGTTGAAGGTGGGTGTGGGTGGTTTGGAGTGTGGGTGGTTTGTAGGTGGGTGTGGGTGGTTGTGGGGTGGAGTGTGGTTGGTTTGTAGAGGGAGTGTGGTTGGTTTGTGGGGGGTGTGGGTGGTTGTGGATGGGTGTGGGTTTGTTGTGGAGTGGGTGTGGGTGGTGTGGGGATGGGTGTGGGTTGGTTTGGAGGTGGGTTGGGTGGGTTTGTGTGGTTGTGGTGTGGTTGGTTGTGGGGGTGTGGATGGTTTGTGGTGGGTGTGCGTGGTTGTGGGTGGGTGTGGGTGGTTGTGGAGTTGGGTGTGGGTGGTTTGCAGATGGTGTGGGTGGTTGGATGGTTGTGGGTGGTTTGTGGGTGGGTGTGGGTGTGTGGGGTGGGTGTGGATGGTTGTGGGGTGGGTGTGGATGGTTTGTGGGGGTGTGGATGGTTGTGGAGTGGGTGTGGGTGGTTGGTGGGTGTGGGTGGTTTAGAGTGGGTGTCGTGGTTGTGGGTGGGTGTGGATGGTTGTAGTGGTGTGGATGGTTGTAGTGGGTGTGGTGGTTTGCAGGTGGGTGTGGGTGGTTTGTGGGGTGGGTGTGGGTGGTTTGTGGGTGGGTGTGGGTTTGTTTGTGGTGGATTGTGGTGTGGGGTGGGTGTGGGTGGTTGTGGGTGGGTGGTGTGGGTGGGTGTGGGTGTGGTTTGGGGTGGGTGTGGGTGGTTTGTGGGGGTGTGGGTGGTTTGGTGGGTGTGGATGTGGTTGTGGAATGGGTGTGGGGTGGTTTGTGGTGTGGGGTTTTGTGTGGAGTGTGGATGGTTGTAGTGTGGTTGGGGGTGGTTGTAGAGTGGGTGTGGGTGGTTGTAGGTGTGGGTGGTTGTGGGTGGGTGTGGTTGGTTTGTGGGGGTGTGGTTTGGTTGGGGTGGGTGTGGATGGTTTGTGGAGGTGTGGTTGTGGGTGGTTTGGGTGGGTGTTGGGTGGTTTGGAGGTGTGGGTGGTTTGTGGGGTGGGTGTGGGTGGTTTGTAGGTGGGTGTGGGTTGGATGTGGGTGGGGTGGGGTGGGTTTGTGGGTGTGGGTGGGTGTGGGTGGGGTGTGGGTGGTTGTGGGGTGGGTGTGGATGGTTGTGGGTGGGTGTGGGTTTGTTGTAGGTGGGTGTGGGTGGTTGTAGAGTGTAGTGGTTGTAGGTGGGTGTGGGTGGTTTGGGTTGGGTGGGTGGTTTGTTTGGGTGGTTGTGGGTTGTTGGGTGGTTGTGGTTTGTGGGTGATGATTGGTTTGGTGGTGTGGGTGGTTGTGGGTGTGGGTGGTTTGGTGGTTTGTTGTGTGGGTGGTTTGTATTGGTGTTGGTTGTTGGGGAGGATATGGGTTGTTGTGTGGGGTGTGGTTTGCAGCGGGTTCAGTTGTGGGTGGTTTGCAGGTGGATTGGTGGGTGTGGGGTTGGGTGTGGGTGGTTGTGGGTGGGTGTGGATGGTTTGGGGTGGGTGTGGGTGGTTTGTGGGGTGGGTGTGGGGTGGTTTGTGGGTGGGTGTGGATGGTTGTGTGTTGGGTGTGGGTGTGGTGGGTGTGGTTTGGAGGTGGGTGTGGGTGGTTTGTAGGTGTGGGTTTTGGGTGGGTGTGGGTGGTTGTTGGTGGGTGGGGGTTTGGTTGTTGGAGAATGTGGAGTTGGTTTGTGGGTGTGGGTGTGGGTGGGTGTGGGTGGTTTGTGGGTGGGTGTGGGTGGTTTGTGGGTGGTGTGGTTTGTGAGTGGGTGTGGTGGTTTGTGTTGGAGTGTGGGTGGTTTGTGGGTGGGTGTGGATGGTTGTTGGAGTGGAGGTATGGGTGGTTGTTGGGGGGAATATGGGTGGTTTGTGGAGTGTGGAGGTTTGAGTTAGCAGGGTGGTTTGGAGTTAGGATGGTGGGTGGTTGTGGAGTGGGTGTGGGTGAGTTGTGGGTGGGTGGGGTTTGTGGGTGTGGGTGTGGTTGGGTGGGTGTGGGTGGTTCCTATGAGTGGGTGTGGGTGGTTCCAGGGTGGGTGTGTGGTTTGTGGGGTGTTGTGTGGGAGTTGGCAGTGGTGTGTGGGTGTTGCAGGTGGGATGTGGGTGGTTTGTGGGCTTGCAGGTGTGGTTTGTTGGTGGGTGTGGGTGGTTTGGCAGAGGTGGTTTGTGGGTGGGTGTGGGTGGTTGTAGGGGTCAGTGTGGGTGGATGTGGGGTGGAGTGCGGTGGTTTATGGGTGGGTTGTGGGTGTGGGTGGTTGTAGAGTTGGGTGTAGATGGTTTGTGGGGTGGGTGTGGTTTGTGGGTGGGTGGGTGGTTGTGGGGTGTGGATGGTTTGTGTGTTGGGTGTGGGTGGTTTGTGGGATTGGATTGTTGGTTGTGGGTGCAGATGGTTTGTGGGTGGGGTGTGGGTTGTTTGTGGAGGTGGGTGGGTGGTTTGTGGGTGGGTGTGGGGTTGGTTTGGGTGGGTGTGGGTGGTTGTGGGTGGGTGTGGGTGGTTGTGGGGGTGTGGGTGGTTGTGGGTGGGTGTGGGTGGTTGTAGGTGTGTGGGTGGTTTGTGGGTGGGTGTGGGTGGTTGTTGGTGCAAGTGTGGGTGGTTTGTTGGGGAGGTGTGGGTGGTTTGTGGGTGTGGCTGTGGTTCAGGTTGTGGGTGGTTGCAGGTGGGTGTGGGTGGGTGTGGGGTGGGTGTGGGTGGTTGTGGTGGGTGTGGATGGGTTTGTGGGGTGGGTGTGGGTGGTTTGTGGGTGGGTGTGGGTGGTTGTGGGGTGGGTGTGGATGGTTGTATGTTGGGTTGTGGGTGGTTTGTGGGGTGGGTGTGGGTGGGGTTGGAGGTGGGTGTGGGTGGTTTGTGGGGTGTGGGGTGTGGTTTGGGGTGGAGTGTGGTGGTTTGTTGGGTGTGGGGTGGTTGGCTGTTGGGGTGGGTTGGTTTGTAGGTGTGGGTTGGGGATGGGTGTGGTTGGTTTGCAGAGTGGGTGGTGGTTTGTGGGGTTGGGTGTGGGTTTGTGAGTGGGTGTGGGTTGGTTTGTGGGGTTGGGGTTTGTGGGTGTGGGTTGGTTGGTTGGTGGGTGTGGTTGGTTGTTGGGGTGTGGGTTGGTTTGTGGGTGGGGTGGGTGTGGGTCGGTTTGGGGTGGATGTGGTTGGGCATGGGGTGGGTGTGGTTGTGGGGTGGGTGTGGGTGGGGTTGTGGGTGTGGGGTGGTTGGAGGTGGGTGTGGGTCCGGTGGTGTGTGGGTGGGTTTGGGTGTGGGTGGTTGTGGTGTGGTGTGGGGTTGTGCGTGGTGTGGGTGCAGGTGGGTTGGGTGGTTTGTGGGGTGGGTGTGGGTGGTTTGTTGGTGGGTGTGGGTGGGTTTGTGGGTGTGGGTGGTTGTGGGGTGGGTGTTGGTTGGTTGTTGGTGAGGTGCAGAGTTGGTTGTGGGTGTGGGTGGGTTGTGGGTGGGTGTGGGTGGTTGTGGGTGGGTGTGGGTGGTTTGTGGGGTGGTGTGGGTGGTTGTGGAGTGGGGTGTGGGTGGTTGTGGGGTGGGTGTGGTTGGTTGTGTTGGGTGTGGGTGGTTTGTGGGGTGGGTGTGGGTGGGGTTGTGGGGGGTGTGGATGGTTGGGGTGGGTGTGGGTTGTTTGGGGTTGGTTGGGATGGTTTGGAGAGTGGGGTGTGGGTTGGGTGTGGGTGGTTGCAGGTGGGTGTGGGTTGGTTTGGGGTGTGGTTTGTGGGGTGGGTGTGGTTGGTTTGTGGGGTGTGGTTGTGGGTGGGTGTGGTTTGTTGGTGGAGGTGTGGGTGGTTTGTTGGGTGGGTTGGGGTTGGTTTGTGTGGGGTGTGGGTGGATGTGGGTGAGTTGTGTGGGTGGTTGCAGGGTGGGTGTGGGTGGGTGTGGGGTGGGTGTGGTTTGGGGTGGGTGTGGATGGTTGTGTGTTGGGTGTGGGTGGTTTGGGAGGTGGGTGTGGGTGGTTGAGGGTGGGTGTGTTGTGGTTGTGGAGTGTGGGTGGGTTTTGTGGGGTGGGTGTGGTTGGTTTGTTGGGTGGGTGTGGGTGGTTTGTTGGGAGGATAGTTGGTTTGTGGGTGTGGGTGTGTGGGTGGTGTGGGTGGTTTGCAGAGTGGGATGTGGGTGGTTTGTGGGTGGGTGTGGGTGGTTTGTGGGGTGTGGTTGGTTCAGATGTTGGTTTGTTGGGTTGGGTGTGGATGGTTGTTGGTGGGTGTGGGTGGTTTGTTGGGGGGTGTGGGTGGTTGGTGGGGTGTGGGGTGTGTGGGTGGGTGTGGGTGGTTTGGGTGGATGTGGGTGGTTGTTGAGGGGTTGGTGTGGTGGTTTGTAGGTGGGTGTGGGTGTTGTAGGTGGGTGTGGGTGGTTGTGGGGTGTGTGTGGATGGTTGTGGGGTGTGGATGGTTTGTGGGTGGGTGTGGGTGGTTGGTTGGGTGTGGGTGGTTTGTGGGTTGGATTGTCGTGGGTTTGTAGTTGGGGTGGGTGTGGATGGTTGTGGGGTGGGTGTGGGTGGTTTGTGGGGTGGGTGTGGGTGGTTGCAGGTGGGTGTGGGTGGTTGTGGTGGGTGTGGGTGGTTGGCAGAGTGGGTGTGGGTTTGTTTGTGGGTGGATTGTAGATTGGTGTGGGGTGGGTGTGGTTGGTTTGTGGAGGTGGGTGGTGTGGGTTGGGTGGGTGGTTTGGGTGGGTGTGGGTGGTTGTGGGGGTGGGGTGTGGGTGGTTGTTGGATTGGTAGATGGTTTAAGATGGGTGTGGGTGGTTTGTAGGTGTGGGTGGTTTTGGGGTGGGTGTGGGTCGTTTGGTGGGGTGGGTGTGGTTGGTTTGTGGGGAGGTGTGGTTTGGTTGTGGGGTGGGTGTGGATGGTTTGTGGTGTGGGTTGTGGGTGGTTTGTGAAGTTGGTTTGGTGGTGGTTGGAAAGGTGTGGGTGGTTGTGGGTGGGTGTGGGTGGTTTGTGGGGAGTGGGTGTGGGTGGTGTGTGGTGCAGTGGGGTGGTTGTGGGGTGTGGGTGGGTGTGGGTGGGTGTGGGGTGGGTTGGAGGTGGGTGTGGATGGTTGTGGGTGGGTGTGGGTTGGTTTGTGGGTGTGGGTGTGGGGTGGTTTGTGGGGTGGGTGTGGTTTGTATGTGGGTGTTAGGTGGTTTGTGGGTGTGGTGGTTGTGGGGTGTAGTTGGTTGTGGGGTGGGTGTGGGTTGGTTGTGGTTGTGGGATGGTTTGCAGGTGTGTTGTTGGTTTGTGGCAAGGTGGGTGTGGGTGGTTTGAGGTGGGTGTGGGTGGTTTGGGGTGTGGGTGGTTTGGTGGGGTGGGTGTGGGTGGTTTGTGGGGTGTGGGTGGTTTGTGGGTGTGGGTGGTTTGTTGGTGGAGTGTGGGTGGTTTGTTGGGGAGGGTATGGGTTTGGTTGTGGGTTTTGGGTGGGTGTGGTTTGGTGGGTGGTTGGGTGGGTTGTGGGGTGGGTGTGGGTGGTGTGGGTTGTGGGTGGGTGGTGGGTGGTTGTGGGTGGGTGTGGGTGTGGGTGGGTGGGTGTGGGTGGTGGGTGTGTGGGTGGTTTGTGGGTGGGTGGGTGGGTGGGTTGGGTGTGGGTGGGTGGGGTGGGTGGGTGTGGGTGGTGTGGGTGGGTTGGTGGGTGGATGGGTGGGTGTGGGTGGGTGGGGTGGGTGGGGTTGGGGTGTGGGTGTGGGTGGGTGGGTGGGTGGGGTGGTTGGGTGGGTGTGGGGTTGGGGTGGGGTTGGGTGGGGTGGTTGGTGGGTGGGTGGGTGCAGGTGGGTGGGTGTGGGTGGGTGGGTGGGCAGGGGTGTGGGTGGGTGGGTGTGGGTGGGTGGGTGTGGGTGGGTGGGTGGGTTGGTGGTGGGTTGGGTGGGTGGTGTGGGTGGGTGGGTTGTGGGTGGGGTAGGTGGGTGGGTGGGGTGGGTGTGGGTGGGTGGGTGGATTGGGTGGGTGGTTGTGGGTGGGTGGGTGTGGGTGGGTGGGTGTGGGTGGTTGGGTGTGGGTGGGTGGTTTGTGGGGTTATTGGTGGGTAATGGTGGTTGGGTGTGGGTGAGGTTGGTTGTGGAGGGTGGGGTGTGGGTGGGTGGGTGTGGGTGGGTGGGTGTGGGTGGGTGGGTGTGGGTGGGTGGGTGGGTGGGGGGGTGTGGGTGGATGTGGGTGGGTAGGGTGTGGGTGGGTGGGTTGGGTGGGTGGTATTGACAGTGAGTGCTTACGTCACGAGTCTCAAACAATCGTAAGTTACATATCCCTCACTAACTGTTGACCTGAGTGTATCTAAACTTGCTACAATTCTAAAAAGATCGTAAGTTAATATTTCACCTTAAACTGGTGATCTAAGACTGTATTTAACTATTTCCTGAAGTTAAAGTCACCGTTAAAAAGATCGTAAGTTAATATTTCTTGTAAACTGGTGATCTAAGACTGTATTTAACTATTTCCTGATTAAAAGTCACCGTTAAAAAGATCGTAAGTTAATATTTCACCTTAAACTGGTGATCTAAGACTGTATTTAACTATTTCCTGAAGTTAAAGTAACCGTTAAAAGAATCGTAAGTTAATATTTCACCTTAAACTGGTTATGACCCAACCTAACCCAATCACACATCTTGACTTAAATACATTTTCATACTAACCTCTGTGAATCTGTCCTCACCTTCTCTCACTGTGTAAACCCCCACTACACAGTAATTACATCGACCATTACGCAATTACACTGTTAACCAAATTAGGCAGCAATCATAACAGTGGACAAACTAACCTACGGACAACACAAACAGGTAATACTCACATATATAACGTTTATATATACCTGTTCCTGTTATAGTAATGCAGATATAAAGGTAAATTATACACCTGGATTATGTATATGTGTGAGAGAGAGAGAGAGATGAGAGTTGCAGAGCCTTGAGGACGGAAGGAGGGTGAGAGGTTAGAAGGAAGGGAGGAAGACCAGGAGGAGGAGGAGGAGGAGGAGGAAGAGGATGACCAAGAGGAGGAGGAGGAAGACCAAGAGGAGGAGGAGGAAGACCAAGAGGAGGAGGAGGAAGACCAAGAGGAGGAGGGAGGGAGGAGGAGGATAAACGGAAGGAAATCAGTATATTTCTAAAAGAGTGAGAGAGGAAGAGAGGATAAAGAGGAAGCAGGAAGAGAGGGGGTGAGGGGAGAAGAGGGAAAGGAAAAGAGGAGGGGAAGAATGAGAAAGAAGATATAGAGGATAGGAGGGACGAGAAAGGAGGGAGAAAGAGGGAAAGAGAGATGGGGTGGATTGGAGAGAGAGGAGAAAGAGAAGGGAGAAGGAAAGGGAGAAGAGGAGAGGGGAAGAACCGACAATGGTGTGTGTGTGTGTGTGTGTGTGTGTGTGTCCGACCCCACATTCAGATTTACAGCAAAATATAATCCCATCAGACTGCACTGCGGTTTCCTAACACTGGACAAAGAACATACCAACAGCCCCAGTGACTAGTAACCTGATAACTGGTGAAATGATAAATAATATGAAGCACCGTACCAGAAGGTCATCAACTGAACAATAACAAACACTACAGTAATAATAATAATAAAAATAAAAATAATAACACCAATAATAATAATAACACTAATAATAATAATAACACTAATAGTAATAACAACACAAATAATAGTAATAACAACGAAATCAGTTTATACGAGTCACATAATATAGTAAAGGATAACGATAGATTTAACAGCCTCGTATTTTTTTTATGATTGCAAATTAAAGACGTCCACAAGAACAACAACTAATAAAACATTAAAGATGACTCATATCAATAGTTTACTATCTTTAATAACAAAGCCAATATAATAAATCACTGGAAACTAAAAAATTTCTTTATTTAGTTACGCTCACATTTACCTCATAACTTATGTAATTAATTAACGTACACTGTAATAATAAAGGAAGGTGGTGTGGTTGGAGGTCTGCTTCTGTTGTGGGAGGAGGGAGAGTAGGAAGGGAGAAGGAAGGTAAAAAGGGGGAGAGGGAGGGAGGAGGAGGAGGAGAGGGAGAAGGGAGGTAGGAAGGGGAGAAGATGGAGGGAGGAGAAGGGAGGGAAGAGGGAGGTAAAAGGGAGGGAGAGGTAAAGGGGAGGAGATAGAGGAGGGAGGAAAGGGAGGTAAAAAGGAAGCGGGAGACGGAGGAGGAGAGAAAAGGAGGTGGAGAGAGGAAGGTAAAATGAAGGAGAGAGAGGGGGATAAAGGGAGGAGAGGCAGTAACAGGTAACCGTAAGGATAAAGTATATAGCAGTGGAGCGGCCATGGTCAAGGCTGCCACTCACCACCATCCTGAAAGACGCGCCGTCCTTGTGGCAAAAAGCTGGCAGTATAATATCTGCAGTACATGCAGCCATTAGTGAGTCCCGGCTCCCAGACGAGGTCGACTCACAGAACCGAGGGTCAGGCTATACATCTACTGGAAGGTAAAGCTTGCTGCAGAGAAACCGCATTTATGGAGAATAGCTCCATCACAGCATCCTAAACAGGATAACTGAAATGCCTATTGGGATCAGAGTGCCTCATGACGCTCCAGGTCCACTGAATCACTCACATCATGACTTTTCATCAGTGCATGCGTATCAACACTGGATGCAGAGGATGACATCAAGGAGCCTTTATGCCGACCTTGACAGTGCTAACCTCTATCCAGAGAATATAAGATTGTGCTCGCCACTTCAATGCCAGAGTTGGCAGAAATGCTGACATTTGGCAGGGAATCATGGGAGAAATGGATTAGGCAAGTGTAATCCCAACGGTCTTTCCTCCTCAGCAACACACAGCCTCACTATCACCAATACCTTGTTTAGGCAGGCCAACAAGTTCAAGATTCGTGGCAACACCCGATCCAAACACTGGCATCTCATTGACTACATCATTGTCAGGGAAAGAATTAATGAGAATCATCACCAGTGCCAGCGTGGCTCACACCACCGACACTGATCATCAGCTTGTCAGGGCCTCAAAACGCAAAGGCAACAAGTCTATCCGATGGATAATATTATATTTGGGTTAAGTTACGTTAGGTTGTGCTATTTCAGCTCTTCTCGTCATCTTGATTCTCTTCTTACTTCCATGTACAGAGCAAATGTCACATGCTTATAATTCTCGAAACATCAAGGGCGGATCCAGGGTTCAGAGGTCAGGACCCTCCTTTTTATCAGAAATTTCAATAATTTTTCCTTAATGCAGTTTTGTACTCAGTCGTTTTGTACAGTAAAAAGTAATTACTATTGACCTCAGAATATCTCCTAATATTAAGTACATAGCTGCAAAATGGCCTCAAAATGCCCATGATATTATTGATCAGGTAAAAAAAGTCAGGAAGGCTTACAGCTACCAAAAAACAACTGGGTGGGCTGGCTGTGTTCACCGCCTGTGGTCCACCTCTGGTTTATGGGGTTTTGCATGCCACAAACTTTCATCCCCTTTTTCACGGTCTCTGAAGCAAGTTTCTCAACAATTAGTACGGTTTCAGGGACGTTTGGGGGGATGACGAACTTCTTTATGGCTTCAACTGCCTCATCTACCTTCTTTCTTCTTCCCCTAATCTTAACGTGCCCCGTTTTATTTGTTCTTTCCGGCACCTCAACTTTCACCCCATAGGTAGCCATGACGTATTTTATACTTTCGCCCTGCGGTCCAATTAATTTTTTCCGAAGGTCGAAAGTAATTTCCGGTATAGGGACCGTGACGAATCTGTTTTGTTCCAAAGCTGTCTCCTGGTCTACGTGTGGAGTCTCGTATCTCATTAGCTGCGCTCAATATGTTGGAGTCTCCCCGTAACAACTACGGTTTCGGTTGTCGTCACTCCCATTAGGGACCGTGATCCACACTTCAGGTCTCGCTCAGCCGGAGATGGTGGCGCAGGCCGATTATGGTCCTTCTACTTGTTATGGGACAAGTAATAAGGTCTCAGTTGGTTCCTTAAAATATTTGCTAGACTTCCTTAGGCACTGCCCTTGTCCTTAACCCTTTTGGGGCAGGTGTCAGGGTGGTCGTTGTAAGCAGGACTAGTAATCTTCTGGGCACTGCCCTTGTCCTTGGCCTTGTTGGGGCAGGTGTCAGGGGTGGTCGTTGTAACAGGACTAGTAATCTTCTGGGCACTGCCCTTGCCCTTAGCTTTGTTGGGAGCAGGTGTCCAGGGTGAGTCGTTATAACAGGACTAGTAATCTTCCAGGCACTGCCCTTGCCCTTGTCCTTGTTGGGGCAGAGGTCCAGGGTTGGTCGTTGTAACAGGACTAGTAATCTTCAGGCACTGCCCTTGCCCTTGTTGTATTGGGGCAGGTGTCAGAATTGGTCGTTGTAACAGGACTAGTAATCTTCAGGCACTGCCCTTGTCCTTATTGGGGCAGGTGTCCGGGTTGGTCGTTGTATCAGGACTAGTAATCTTCCGACTGCCCTTGCCTTGTCCTTGTTGGGGCAGGTGTCAGGGGTGAGTCGTTGTAACAGGACTAGTAATCTTCGGGCACTGTCCTTGCCCTTGTCCTTGTTGGGGCAGGTGTCAGGGCAGTCGTTGTAACAGGATTAGTAATCTTCCGGGCACTGCCCTTGCCCTTGTCCTGTTGGGGCAAGTGTCAGGATGGTCGTTGTAACAGGACTAGTAATCTTCCGGCACTGCCCTTGCCGTTGTCCTTGTTGGGGCAGGTGTCCTGGGTGGTCGTTGTATCAGGACTAGTAATCTTCCGGGCACTTCCTTGTGTTAGGGCAGGTGTCCAGGGTGGTGTTGTAACGGGACTAGTAATCTTCCGGGCACTGTCCTTGCCCTTGTCTGTTAGGGCAGGTGTCAGGGTAGTCGTTGCCAGCAGGACTAGTAATCTTCCGGGCACTGCCCTTGCCCTTGTCCTTGTTGGGGCAGGTGTCCGGGGTGGTCGTTGTAACGGGTCTGGTAATCTTCCGGCCACTGCCCTTGTCGTCGGTCTTGTTGGGGCAGGCGTCCGGGGTCATGGTGTTGCCGCCCTTCTTCCGGGCACGTGTCAACGGCTTTCTGGTGGTGAAGTAGCCCATTAACAGGGTGATGAAGCGTACCACCTTGCGGGTTATCATAGCGACCAGCAGTATGCACAATATATCAATAATGTCTAAACTTGATGTCATTTTGAAGAATTACTTTAAATTATTATTTAGTAAAACATTTTTAATTTGATAATTATTATTTCAAGTGACGACAAGAGAACTGAGATGGAGAGAGAAAGGAAATAGCGGGATCTTCACCAGCGGCTAAGAGAGGTAGATAGGTGTAGGTAGGTAGGTGTAGGTACGTGTAGATAGGTACGTGTAGGTGGGTAGGTGTGGATGGGTGGGTGTGTGGGTAGGTGTGGGTGCGTGTAGATACGTAGGTGTGGGTGGGTAGGTGTGGGTGCGTGTAGATGCGTGGGGTGTGGGTGGGTGGGTGGGTGTGGTGCATGTGGATGGGGTGGGTGGGTGGGTGTGGGCGTGTGGGTGCGTGTGGATGCGTGGGTGTGTGTGGGGTGGGTGTGGGTGCGTGTGGATGGAGTGGGGTGTGGGGTGGGTGTGGAGTGGGTGGGTGGGTGTGGTGGGTGTGGGTGGGTGTGGGTGGGTGGGTTGTGGGTTGGTTGTGGGTGCGTGTGGATGCGTGGGTGTGGGTGGGGTGGGTGTGGGGTTGCGTGTGGATGCGTGGGTGTGGGTTGGTGTGGTGGGGATGGGTGGGTGTGGATGGGGTGTGGGTGGGTGGGTGTGTGGGTGTGTGGTGGGTGGGTGGGTGTGGGAGGGTGGGGTGTGGATGTGTGGGTGGGTGGGTTGGGTGGGTGTGGGTGGTGTGGGATGGGTGGGTGCGTGTGGGTGGGTGTGTGGGTGGGTTGGATGGGTGTGGGTGCTTGGGGTGCGTGTGAGATGCGTGGGTGGTGGAGTGTGGGTGGGTGTGGGTGGGGTGTGGATGCGTGTGGGTGGGTTGTGTGGGTGGGTGTGGGTGGGTTGTGGGTGGGTTGTGGGTGGGTGTAAGTGGGTGTGGGTTGCGTGTGGGTGTGTGGGTGGGTGTGGGGTGGGTTGTGGGTGGGTGGGGTGGGTGTGGGTGGGTGTGGATGCGTGGGTGTGGGTGGTGGGTGGGTGTGGGTGGGTGTGGTGCGTGGGTGTGGGGTGTGGGTGGGTTGTGGGTGTGTGGGTGCATGTGGGTGTGGGTGGGTGTGGTGGGTGGGGTGGGTGTGGGTGCGTGTGGTGCGTGTGGGTGGGTGTGGTGGTGGGTGGGTGTGGGTGCGTGTGGATGCGTGGGTGGGTGGGTGTGGGTGGGTGTGGGTGGGCGGGTGGGTGGGGTGTGTGTGGGGTGGGTGGGGTGGGTGGGTGTGTGGGTGGGTGGGTTGGGTTGGGTTGGGTGGGTGTGGGTGGGTGTGGATGCGTGGGGTTGGGTGGGTGGGTGTGGGTGGGTGGGTTGGGTGGGTTGGTTGGTTGGGGTTGGGTGGGTTGTGGGGTGGGTGGGTTGGGGTTGGGTTGGGTTGTGTGGGTGGGCGGGGTTGGGTGGGGTTGGGTTGTGGGTTGGTTGTGTGGGGTGGGGGTGGGTGGGTGGGTGGGTGGGTGGGTGGGTGGGTGTGGGTGGGTGGGTGGGTGGGTGTGTGTGTGTGTGGGTGGGTGGGTGTGTGTGTGTGTGTGTGTGTGTGTGTGTGTGGGTGTGGTTGTGTGGGTGGGTGTGTGTGGGTGTGTGTGGGTTGTGTGGGTGGGTTGTGGTGGGTGGGTGGGGTGTGGGTGGGTGGGTGGGTGGGTGTGGGTGGGTGGGTGGGTGGGTGTGTGTGTGGGTGTGTGTGGGTGGGTGTGGGTGGGTGTGTGTGTGGGTGGGTGGGTGGTGTGGGTGTGTGTGGGTGTGTGGTGTGTGTGTGTGTGTGTGTGGGTGGGTGTGGTGGGTGGGTGGGTGGGTGGGTGGGTTGTGGGTGGGTAGTTGTGGGGTGGGTGGGTGGGTTGGGTGGGTGGGTGGGTGGGTGGGTGCGGTGGGTGGGTGGGTGGGTGGGTGGGTGTGTGTGGGTTGGGTGTGGTGGGGTTGGGTGTGGGTGGGTGGGTGTGGGTGGGTGTGGTGTGTGTGTGTGGGTGGGTGTGTGGGTGGGTGGTTGGGTTGGGTGGGTGGGTGTGTGTGGGTTGGGTGTGGGTGGGGTGGGTTGGGTTGGGTGGGTGGGTGTGGGTGGGTGGGTGGGTGGGTGGGGGGTGGGTGGAGTGTGTGGGTGGGTGGGTGGGTAGGTGGGTGGGTGGTGGGTGGGTGGGGATGGGTGTGTAGGTGTGTGTGTGTGTGTGTGTGTGTGTGTGTGTGTGTGTGTGGGTGGGGGTTGTGGGTGTGGGTGGGTTGGGTGTGTGTGTGTGTGTGTGTGGTGTGTGTGGGTGGGTGGGTGTGTGTGTGTGTGGGTTGGGTGGGTGGGTGGGTGGGTGGGTGTGTGTGTGTGTGTGGGTGGGTGGGGTTGTGTGTGTGGGTGTGGGTTGTGTGTGTGTGTGTGGGTGTGTGTGTGGGTGGGTGTGGGTGTGTGTGGGTGAGGTGTGGGTGGGTGGGTGGGTGGGTTGGTGGGGAGTGTGTGGGTGTGTGGGTGTGTGTGGGTGGGTGGGTGGGTGGGTGGGTGGGTGTGGGTGTTGAGTGTGTGGGTGTTGGGTGGGTGTGGGTGTGGGTTTGTGTGTGGGTGGGTGTGGGTGGGTGTGGGTTGGGTGTGGGTGGGTGGGTTGGTTGGGTGGGTGTGGGTGGGGTGTGGGTGGGTGGGTGGGGTGGGTGTGTGTGGTTGTGTGTGTGGGTGTGGTGGGTTGGTGGGTGGGTGGGTGGGTGTGGGTGTGTTGGGTGGGTGTGTGGAATGTGTGTGTGTGTGGGTGGGTGGGTGTGTGTGTGGGTGGGAGGTGGGTGTGTGTGGGTTGGTTGGGTGTGTGTGTGTGGGTGTGTGTGGGTGTGGGTTGGGGTGGTTGTGTGGGTGGGTGGGTGGGTTGGGTGTGTGTGGGTGTGTGGGTGGGTGGGTGGGTGTGTGTGTGGGTGGGTGTGTGTTGGGTGGGTTGGGTTGTGTGTGGGTGTGGGCTGGGGTGTGTGGGCTGGGGTGTGTGTGTGTGGGTTGGATGGGTGTGGTGGGTGTGGGTGTGTGTGTGTGGGTTGGGTGTGTGGGTTGGTTAGTTGTGGGTGGGTGGGGTGTGTTAGGTGGGTGGGTGGGTGTGTGGGTGGGTGGGTGGGTGTGGGTGGGTGGGTGGGTGGGTGGGTGGGTGGGTGTGGGTGGTTGGTGTGGGTGGTTAGATTGTGGGTGGGTGGTGGGTGGTTGGGTTGGGTTAGTTGTGGGTGGTGGATTGGGTGGGTGGGTGGTTGGATGTGTGTGGGTGGGGATTGTTGTGTGTGTGGTGGGTGGGTGTGTGTGTGGGTGGGGTGGGTGTGGGTGTGTGTGTGTGTGTGGGTGTGTGTGTGGGTGGGTGGGTTGTGGGTGGGTGTGTGTGGGTGGGTGGGGTGTGGGTGGGTGGGGTTGGCTGGGGTGGGTGGGTGTGGGTGGGGTGGGTGTGGGTGGGTGGGTGGTGGGTGGTGGTTGCTTGCGTCACGAGTCTCAGAGCATGATCGTGGGGTTACATATCCACTCCACTGCCCTCACCTTCTCCTCCTATTAAGCCCCACTACACAGTGGTGCATCGACCGTTACGCAATTACATTGTTATCAGCTTAGGCCGGCAATCATGACGGTGAACAAAAATTAACAGGACTGGCTGCAAACAGGTAGTTATCTCATATGTAACGTTTATATACCTGTTCATATTTATAGTAGTGCAGATATAAAGGTGATTATACACCTGGATTATGTATATATGTGAGAGAGAGAGGGGGGGTTCACCCAGCCAATCAGTTGACACACTTTCATGCGTGAGTACGCTTTGTTTTCCAGGACGGAAGGAGGGGGCGTGTCGCCGGTGAAATCAAGGCGTGTCAGTGTGACAAGTGACACGCTCGCTGGCTGCATGGTTACCGCTCACATCCCGGCAGGAGGTGGGTGCATCAAGAAGCTTCATTAGAGCTATTAATGTAAAATTACTTAAATACTAAATACCTAAAGTTATTTTAAGTAAAGCTTTGCTTGAACTTCGAGTGGAGTTGGCAGAGCTCAAGCGCTTGCAAGTGAAAGATAATTTGGATAAGCTGCATATATAAAGGTTGGGGGATGAGTTTGAAGTGAGAGCTGGCATGGCTTCTCAGAGTAAAGTGGAGTCTAAAGTGGCAGGTGGTGAGAAAGAATCCAGTGTTGCTTGTATTGTGGGATGAGCAGACGTGGGGACAATGCTGAGAATGAAGGATATGTGGGGTGTGTGGGGGGGTGTTGGGTGGTGTTTGGGATAAACAGTGAATAATGATGAGAAGACATAACAATGAATAGCAAAGTGAATAAATAAATAAACGAATGGGGAGAATAGCGATTTAATAAGAATGCATATAAGAGATTAATCAAAGATGGTTGGGAAATAAAACTACAAGAAAGAAATAAAGGCAGAAATGAAATAGGGTGTAGTGAAAAGCAGGAAGAACTTACTGAGGGTTACCTGGGAGGGGGGAAAGGTGAGACACTTGTTGCTGGGTGAGGAGGTGGTGGCTGCTCCTCCCCCTTCATGATCTGAGATAGAGAGGGGGGGTGGAAGCTTGATGTAATCTGAAGTGGCGTAAATCACTTCACACACACACACACACACACACACACCATAGGTCTCCACAACACCAGAAACATATTTATATTGGGAGGAAAATAATAAAAGAATCTCTGAACAGCAAAATGGCGTCAATATTCTAATACTCAACTATCTAAAAAAATCTTAAATAATTCTTACTAATTAATCACGATAGAAGTGCTCAGGGTATTATTGTGTTGTTGCGCTCAATAAATACTGGCTACAAGATGTCACAGGTGCTCCTCAACATGGTAATTAAGGAACCGGTCTGAAAATGCTGAACTTAGGTGTTAGACAAGGTATTGACCCTCCGTTAATCTCAGCCGTCCTCAGGGTTATTGGATCTTGTAATAATCTAACTTTAACTTTATTTTTTTGGAGGCCAGAACATTAATTGTGAGGTTGGTGAATACATGTATTGCGACAGCGAAAGAATAAATGTGAAAATAATCGTCGGATAATTGTGAAAATAATTGTAAGATTATCATCAAATAAGCATAAAAATAATAATCAAATAATCGTCAGATTCGACGGATAGTCAGCAAGAATGATGATCAGAATGACTTGTCAAGAATGATCAGCAAGATAGTCGTCAGATGTCGACGATGATCGTCAAGATGATCGACAGATGATCGTCAAGATCTAATCGGCAGATGATCGTCAAGGAGTGATAAGGTAGTCGTGGGTGTCGATAGTGATCGAGTCAAGATGATCGACAAGATGATCCTTTCGGTAATAAAGTGGCCTTTGGATTGCTATGCTTATCATGTCTAATAATTATTTCTGTTATCTTGTTGTTCATTAACTGGTCTTAGTACCTGATATCTTGAGTTTATTTATTTTATATATTTTATTTATTTGTTTACAAACATCAACATTTAGATATTAAGAAAGGTCTATTGGTTGGATCGTTTGGAGAATTTATATCGAAGGAAAATTTATTGTTTGAGCAAAAATATTTAACAAACTCTGGTTTTGAGGAGGGAAAAATAACTGGAGTCGTATCCTTATGGCATCCAGAAGCTGGGTATGTCTAGCTCTCAGCTGGGGGACCTCGTCAGTAAATCAGGAGGGATTAATGTAAATTCTGTGACGTCATTTCAAGATGGTAATCCTCCCCTCCACCTGCCCACTCCTTCCTCCTAGTCCCCACCTATTTATTTCTATATCCCTTCCTCTCACCCTCTAGCCATTCTCTCCCTCCTTCCTCGCCTCTGCCCTTCTGTCAATAATCCTCCTTCCTCTGTAATCCTCCTTCCTCCTTATGAGTAATCCTCCTTCCCTCCCCCTTCCCATAGTAATCCCTCCTTCCTCCTTCTTGAACCAATCCTCCTTCCCCTCCCCCCCTTCACCAGGTAATCCTCCTTCCCTCCCCAGGCCAATCCCTCCTTCCTCCCCTTCCCCCTCCTCCCCCACCTCCCTACATAAGCAACTTCAGTAACCTCGTTAATTTACTCTACCTGTTCTTGTTCATCGTAAATAACATCACTGTTCTTCGTCCTCCTTTACAAGTTGTTCTCTCCTGGTAATAACTTCTAACTATCACTGAGTACCTCAATGACTTTACTGATAATTGTGTATTGTGACTCATTAAATAACACAATCTTATGAGTTCCTCTTTAATAATCAAGTAACAATGAAATATGAATCTTATTATTGTATTTTTCTTATTTATTTCGATAATTACTCTTATTTTACTCTTATTATTATTGTATTTTACTATACTAAATATTCTTACTCTTTTTTCTTTTACGTTAAAAATATATTCTCTTCTAATAGTCTCTCTCTCTCTCTCTCTCTCTCTCTCTCTCTCTCTCTCTCTCTTTATCTCTCTCTCTCTCTCTTATCTCTCTCTCTTGCTGCAACATTTTTCCCTTGGGTAAACCCATAAGATATACACGAGCATTTAGAAAATAATCAACTATGCTGTTATAAGTTCAGTCTTATTAAATCTCGCCTCACCTCTCTTATTACACCTTCCCTCTCCTTCCCTCTGCATCTCCTCTTACCTTCTCCCCTCAGTCCTCTTCCTACCTTCCTGCACCCAAGCTCTCTCTCTCTCTCTCTATCTCTCTCTCTCTCTCTCTCTTCTTCTTCTTCTCTCTCTCTGCCCTCCCCCTACCTCTTCCCTCCTCCCCCCCACTACCTCCTGGGTGCCATATTCAGAGACACGTTAACATTCAATAGAGATCCAGGGACCCCAGGAAGGACTGCTGGGAGGGAAGAGGAATGGAGAATGGGGAGGGAGGAGGAGGAGGAAGGAGGGGCGGGAGGAGAATGGGAGGAGGATGGGAGGAGGGGGTCAGTGAGAGGAGGCCAGGGGTGCCACGCCCTTAACTAATCCTGTAGAGTGTCATCCCCTCAGATTCTGGGTGGACAGACCAGTCAGATTCAGACAGGCCTCTTGGTATAAAATTTGTGACCAAAGTTTATCATTGTGCAATTCTCTCTCTCTCTCTCTCTCTCTCTCTTTCTCTCTCTCTCTCTCTCTCTCTCCTCCTTATACTCAGACTAAATGTTCAGGTCAAGATGGAAGGTAAACCTGAGAATAGTTGATCTCTCTCTCTCTCTCTCTCTCTCTCTCTCTCTCTTCTCTCTCTCTCTCTCTCTCTCTTCTAGGCATTAATTTATGAGGAACATGGCCTAGTAATTATAATCATTTTGCCATACCACTCTTCTCCTCTCACCACTCTCTTCTCCCTCTCATCCTCCTATCACTTTTATTCAAAGTACAATATATCATGAGTTATAAAACACAGGTAAATTTTTCTAGACACATTATTTTGGTCAGGTGGAGATTACTATAAATCGCATTGCAATTTATAAGTTGCTAAGGCGACCTACCATAAACACTGAGATTCGTTTCTTTCTTATGATATTATCCAGTTCCCAAACTTTCTTCTTATATTAATTATATTCTTTTTTAACGGTTTTATATTAGTTTTGTTCTTGGTGTTTTTGTTTGCCTTTATTTATTATTATTTATTGTTATTATTATTTATTATTCATTGTTGGTATTATTATTATTATTATGTCTTATTATTATTATTATTATTATTATTATTATTATTATTATTATTATCAACATCAAAAATACAAAAAAGAATAATAATATAAATAAAAGCGAGATGAATCAACTATCTGAAAGTAGGAACCTCGGTCATTTTCAGGTCATGAGAGACAACTCAGCCTGCAACGTGGTCCCTGGACAGTGGGTGACCTCTCTATGGTTCATGTCTAGTACCTACATTTCATCTTTAACCTGTTGATATATTGTACTTTGAGAGTGTGGAGGGAGGATAGGAGGGAGAGGGGTGTGGAGGGAGAGAGGAAGAGCTGGGATGATGCTTGTTTGTAGCACTGCAAATTTCAAACTGGGTAGAGAGACAGAGATCCAATATTCTCCATTTCAACACTGTTTGATTGGAGTGGAGAGAGGACAGAGACAGAGAATGAAATCTGTTGGGAGAGAGAGA
>NW_024755903.1:0-15592 GCF_018991925.1 Homarus americanus
CATATAAAACCATCCTATCATCACTACATATAACATCATCCATCATCACTACATATAACCCCATCCATCACTACATATAGAACCATCCTATCATCACTACATATAATATCATCCATCATCACTACATATAACACCATCCAACATCACTACATATAACACCACCCATCATCACTACATATAACATCATCCATCATCACTACATATAACTCTATCCATCATCACTACATATAACACCATCCAGCATCACTACATATAACACCAACCATCATCACTACATATATCATCATGCATCATCACTATATATAACACCATCTATCATCACTACATATATTACCCTCCTATCATCACTACATATAACACCATCCATCATTACTACATATAACGCCATCCTTCATCACTACATATAACACCATCCATCATCACTACATATTATAACACCAACCATCATCTCTACAAACACCAGTCCTCAACACTATAGTGATAAACAGAGCTTCATTTTGTTGTCAATTTCTTTAAATTCCAACCTTATTAAACAGTAATTCTTTCTGTATGGTCAAATTTTGATTTGACCTCAGTGAGAGAGCTGTTAGTGTCAGTACATCACAATGGTGTTCCGACGCACTGTATCGAAGGTGTCTGAGGTGGAGGTGAAGGCTTGCAAGGATTTCGTTGTAGACTTCGACACCAGCTTTGTGGTGGTTGCAACAAACATCTACCCTGGTGTGGCCCCTAAGCAGATTCGACCATTGTTTGAGGAATGTGGACAGGTCGACCTATTTGTGATGCCCGCAAAAGACAACAAAAATGAACACTATGGCTTCGCATACATCCGATACTTTGACGAAGCCTCCTGTGATAAGGCTGTTGGACGATTGGATGGTGACAGCATTGGCCGCAGCCGAAAATCAACTAACAAACTGGAAGTTAACTACTACAGTGCCCATGGTACCTTGAACAACCTTGACCGCCAAGCTGCTGAGTTCATTGTTCTATCCAATGTTGCCGACCAACAACCCGCCTCTATCCTTAAGAAGACCAACGTACGCACTACCGTTGCCAAGTCAGTTACCTTCAATTATGACAATTTGGGCGACATCAGGGAGCGTGAAACTTCCACAGCTACTTACACTCTGTCTGTACCTCCCAACCAATGAATCTAACTCAACTGCTGCCATCGAATAAGAAAATGTCACCAATAGTTGTACCTCTGGGAACCTGGAGGGAGGCACCAACCCTGATGAAGGCTCAGTAATATCTACCATGTTATTTAAACACTTATAACACATATAACATCATCCATCATCACTACATATAACACCATCCATCATCACTACATATAACACCATCTCTCATCACTACATATAACATCATCCATCATCACTACAGATCGGTAGAGTAGTTTTCGAGATTCTCGTGCGGACACACAAGCAAACACACACACACACACACAAACAGACATACTTCTTTGTTTTATATCGATAGAAGATAGATCATCACTACATATAACACCACCCATCATCACTACATATAACATCATCCATCATCTCTACATATAACACCACCCATCATCACTACATATAACATCATCCATCATCACTACATATAACATCATCCATCATCACTACATATAACACCATCCATCATCACTACATATAACATCATCCATCATCACTACATATAACACCATCCATCATCACTACATATAACACCATCCATCATCACTACAGATCGGTATAGTAGTTTCCGAGATTCTCGTGCGGACACACAAACACACACACAAACAAAAATACATCTTTGTTTTATATATATAGATACAAGAAACAAAAATCTTTAATTATTTTTTAATTGTAAGTTTTAAGGTTTTCCTGGAACCATTGGCAGGAAATAAGGACACTTGAACCTTGAAAACTTACTGTCGTCATAATTATTTATAATAAACCTGTCGATGTTTATTTCCGGGTTAAAGTAAAAGCAAGGTTTTGTCTGGACTATTATCATATAGACAGTTGCTGGTTGACGATACTGAAGGCCTATACAGGTGTGTGGTGCTTGTGCTTGGTGATGCTTCGTTTATGAGAGATAATCCCAGGAGTGAACTTTGTTCTGAAAGGACAAACAAAAAAAGTCATTAGTTATCGTTGTCTCGGAAGTGTTTATATGTCGGTCACTCTTGTGTTGTCGATGTGTCCACCCCACAGAGTTATTGCGTGAAGTGACACATTAGACTTCAATTAAAGATCCTCTCCTCTCCATATGGAAGCTGTTCGCACCTCTTGACAGTATTTGGTCTGACATTTAGTTATAAAGGTCGTTTTTTGTCTAGTTCATCTTCCTATGAAAATTAACAATTCATATCACGTTTTAGAGTTGTATGTTCTTCAAGCCAATTAACACAGTACAGGTAACACCAGAGTCAGGCAGGTACAGTGTTAAGCGTCGTGGTCTACTGCTGTCTTACTGAGTAACGATGATGAAGTAAAGTGGGAAATGACTTTGCCATGAGAGAGGAGAGGAAAGAGAGAAGGAAAGAAGAGAAACGGGAAGTAAAGTAGTAGGGAGTAATAGCAGGTGGGCTGTCCACCTGGCTGAGTCGAGGTGATTGGTTGGGGTGGTGGCCATACACAGCACGCTCCCGCTCGCTCAAGGGAGGCTGGGGTGGGGGGAGCTAAGCTAGTTAGGCATTCAGTACTGTATTGTGTGTTAATTTATGTAAGTTAAATGGTGGTGTTATTTTTTCATGTATTGTATAAAGTGAGTCTCTTTTTTTATATAATAACTCACCTGAAGTGTCGCCCCAGGAAAAGGTAACAGAGACCTTAATGACACAGGTAGATTGTCACTCCCCTCGCCGCCCAGCGTATCCCACCTGAAGATTAACCATCCCGGCGATACCTGGGGGGGTGGCTTAAGTATAATATATACTCTTATATAATAATGTTGATGCTATAATACACTGGCAGTACAGTACATGTGTTGCCTTTATTGAGTTGAGTTTTGTATTTTTAGAAAAAGAGAGAGAAATCTGAGCAACATAATATGGAGAGAGAGAGAGAGAGAGAGAGTGTATTACATTGCCACACCTGATTCCTTCCTGGTGTATTAAGACTGGAACCATTAGGCCTGTGGTATCTTTGGACTGAGGCTCATTAGGACTGAGAACCATTGGAAATGTGACCAATTAGAATTGGGGCCCATTAAAACTGGGACCCAATAGGACTGGGGCCCATTAGGACTAGGGCCCATTAGGACAGGGGTTCATTTGATAAGATGCCCACCTAGTAAAAGTGCAAAAAAGGGCATGCAAGATTATTCTCTCCCCTTCCTACTCCACATATCAAGAAGCGCTCAACACACTGACCCTTTCGACTCTCACTGACCATCACCACGACCACATCTGCAAATTTGCTAAGAAGCTTCTACACCATCCTCGACACCGGCTCCTACTACCACCTGAGATCCCTAGCCCGAGAATTGCTGTTTGACACCACAACCGCATCCAGCCCATAAGTGCACGAACTGATCGCTATAAGAACAGCCCAGTCCCAACCATTGTAAAAATTATCAATAACTTGTAATAAACCAGTGTATTCACTCCCAGTAAATACTACTTCTTGCACTGTCACTATGTTGAAATGCACTGTAGTTTGAGCTTTTCCCCATCTAGTTATTATATATCTTATTTGTATCACTTATGTTACTTGTATATTATTTGTAATTCGAAACCCATTCCCCAAATATGTAACTGTATATTTTCAGCCTTCTGGCTGCCAAGCTCTTTCAATAAACCGTTAATTATTATTATTATTATTATTATTATTATTATTATTATTATTATTATTACACTTAATTCTACCAGTTGAATCACAGGTGATGGCCGTCAGCCACGGTAGTTGAACACCAACTCAAAACAAGGGTTCGACTCCCTAATGAGAAAAATGTCCAATAAACAACATTTCAGGTCGAGTTGTTTACATATTGAATGGGGGACGGCCATCTTGTTTCCCTTTTTCACCGGGGGATTCTGCCGGCCGGTGTCACGACATGGCCGCCGGAGCCCATATAGCCCCTTTGTTACTACTGCTGCCGGATACACCTGTGTTGTAACCATAGGTGTATCTGGCACCTATACACACCTGCCTCGAAGTCAGGTGTAACCACCACCTGTACACACCTGTACATCACACACCACAACACCTTCCACACTCCCAACCAAACTTAAAGCAATTATTATATATCTATAGTGTAACTAACTACACATTACAATACACTGAAATAATAAAACAAAAATATATTCAGAATCTAAGAGAAGTATAGGAGAATAATCCTTAAATACAAACTCTATAAAACTTAATCTTGGTTACACCGCATTTTTTTCAGTAAGACAATATATATAATTACATTGGGCAGTCCATTACCACAAATTACACTGATAAACGGTACGTAATGGATACTGAATTACAAGTCTCATAACTAAGTCTGGCTAAAACAGTGGTAGACATTGTTTAGACATAAGCCAGTTGACTGCTGAGGTGAACATTAAACTAGTATGATAAAAATAGCAACCAATGATTTGAAGATTAATTAATGCAAATGTGAAATACCTAAGAGAATAGCAAATAAATGAAATACACCAACGCGATAAATAAATAAGAATGAATGGAAAATTATTGAACAATAAAATGAAAATAAGAAAACGAATAAACAGTAAAATGAAAATAAGTAAGAATAAAAAAAAGAATAACAATTACTACAATAAAACTAAATAAAACAAAATAAACAGAAAAGAATAAGAAACACAATAAATAAATAACACAGCAACACAAACAACATCATTTACTGTGTTACTTCACATCAACGTGTCCAACATTTGTCTTGACTCCATTTTCGTGAATATAACACACATCCCGGTAAAAAAAAAAAAACACCAACGACAACAATAAATAAATAAACATTAAAAATAAATTCAATATATTTTGCCTAAGATTTTTTTTACTACGAAGTCAGGGCAAAAAGTTTGTATACGAATCTTCCTCAACATAATGCGGGGAAGCAGTTCTTTCACCACAGTTATACTCGTAGGTTATACTGTAGAGATCCCCGTGTTCAGAATACAGAGCCACTTATTGACGGTACAGTTACAGCCATTTATTGACGGTACAGTTACAGCCACTTATTGACGGTGCAGTTACAGCCACTTATTGACGGTACAGTTACAGTCCAAACTTCTTGTACACTTGGGGGCGGTTGACAACATGTGAACGCTGCTTGCATTATAAATTGTCAGAATAAAAAACTAAAAAAAAAAATCCGATACTAAGAAAAAACTGAGTAAATTAATGTTAAAATATCAATCTACCTTACCTACATCACCTCCTTAAGTAGATGGTATATTATCCAGCATGTCCAGGGAATACCCGAGGCACCGACCCTATTCAGAGATAGTGAAGAAAACAAATTAAGTGAGATAGTAGTGACTAGTAACGATGTTAGTAAGCAAATAGACAAACTAAAGCCTAATAAGTCACCTGGTCCCGATGAGATATTTGCCAGAGTATTAAAGGAATGTAAGGAAGAGCTTAGTATGCCCTTAGCAAAGTTGTTTAACATGTCATTAAAAACAGGTGTAGTACCAGAATCCTGGAGGATAGCGAATGTAATACCGATTTTCAAGAAGGGGGATAGATCACTATCCTCTAACTACCGCCCAATCAGTCTAACATCAATAGTAGGCAAATTACTGGAAGCAATCATTTCAAACTCTATTCGAAATCACCTGGAGAAGCACCGATTGATCAATGATTCCCAGCATGGCTTCACAAGCGGACGTTCTTGCCTAACTAATCTATTAACATTCTTTTCATCAGTTTTCGAATCGGTGGACGAGGGGCACAATTATGATGTGGTTTATCTCGACTTTAGCAATGCCTTCGACAGAGTCCCCCACGAAAGACTAATTAGAAAGGTAGAAGCTCATGGCATCAAAGGTGACATCCTTAAATGGATTAGGGCGTGGTTACAGGACAGGAAACAGCGAGTGAGCATTAACGGCACTAAGTCCCATTGGAGCAACGTCACAAGTGGAGTTCCCCAAGGCTCAGTACTTGGACCACTATTATTTATTATATACATAAACGACATAGATATCGGCATTGACAGCAACATAAGTAAATTTGCTGATGACACTAAAATAGGACGTGTTATCAAATCTGACGAGGACTCGGCAAAACTACAGGAAGATCTAAACAAATTTTTCGAATGGTCTGAAAAATGGCAGATGAAATTCAACGTCTACAAATGTAAAGTACTCAGTATAGGAGATGTAAACAGGGAAACCAGATACCAGATGAACAACGATGCCATAGAGAAATCCGACTGCGAGAGAGATTTAGGAGTAATGATAAGTAGGAACCTTAAGCCAAGTAAACAATGTGTTTTTGCTCGTAACAAGGCTAATAAAGTACTTGGGTTCATACAAAGGAGTGTTAGTTACAAGACTAGCGAGGCCATCCTAAAACTGTATCTTGCTCTTGTGAGACCACACCTGGATTACGCAGTTCAGTTCTGGTCACCGTATTACAGAATGGATATAGAATCCTTGGAAAGAATTCAGAGGAGAATGACAAGACTAATCCCGGGCATTAGGAACCTTGAGTATAGAGACAGGTTAAAGCTTCTTAATTTGCACTCCCTTGAGAGACGTAGAGCGAGGGGCGACCTGATAGAGGTGTATAAGTGGAAGGCAGGGCTAAACAAAGGTGACATTACAAAGGTACTCAAACTATCCAACCAGGAGCGAACTCGTAACAATGGTTTTAAATTAGACAAATTTAGATTTAGGCGTGAAATAGGTAAACACTGGTTTGGAAACAGAGTAGTGGATGAATGAAACAAGTTACCAAATATCATCATTAACTCGAATACGCTGAATTGCTTCAAACATAGGTTGGATGCTCATATGAGCAATAGGGGTTGGGTGTAAACGGGACTGCCCAGTATGGGCCAATAGGCCCGCTGCAGTTTCCTCCATTCTTATGTTCTTATGTTCTTATGTATTGTCTAAAATAATACAGTATAATTGGTTATTTTACTTCAATTATGACCTTGTGTGATAATAGGACATAGTACCATAATAAACCTTTTCTCGAACTGTTAAATAACTCAACAAAAATAATAATAATCCATTCTAAACAACGGATTATCAGACGTAGATGTCATAATTCAGCTCATCATAATTATCCATACACTCTCGTGTATAAATTCCACCGTCAAAATTTGTATTGTCGGAAGAAGTTTTACTGTCTGAATGTCTGTCTTATTCTACAAAAACTCTCCGTTAGTATCCGTCTATTTCCTCTGTTACCTCATCACTTAAGAGTATTACAAAATATTACCACTGACTGTAACACCTGATGTGCAATGTGCATACTCATATTTATAATCCTGTGTATTTTGTAACTGAAAGAAAATACAGGTACAGGAATATTTAGTTACTCTTGCGGTATACAAAATCATACATCTATCTATCTATCTATCTACTGTATCTATCTATCTATCTATCTATCTACTGTATTTATCTATTTATATCAATTTTATTAACTCACCTGTACCATTAATCATCAGTATATTTATCTTAATCTTCTTCCCATTTTGATTTATTCCTCTTAACAATGTATGTATCTACACCCACAAACATACCTACTATCCACTCCCAAACACCCACAAACAAACCTACTATCCACTCCCTACACCCACAAACATACCTACTATCCACGCCCTACACCCACAAACATGCCTCCTATCCACGCTCTACACCCACAAACATACCTACTATCCACGCTCTACACCCACAAACACACCTACTATCCACGCCCCACACCCACAAACAAACCTACTATCCACGCCCCACACCCACAAACAAACCTACTATCCACGCCCTACACCCACAAACAAACCTACTATCCACGCCCTACACCCACAAACAAACCTACTATCCACGCCCTACACCCACAAACAAACCTACTATCCACGCCCCACACCCACAAACAAACCTACTATCCACTCCCTACACCCACAAACAAACCTACTATCCACGCCCTACACCCACAAACAAACCTATTATCCACGTTCTACACCACAAACACACACTACCCACCACCTACACCCACAATAGAGTAAAGGAGGAATACAGAGTGTACTTACTCAGGGTAGCCATACCACTCTGGGTGGTTGATCCTTAGTGCAGCAGGAAAGAGAAAAATTATAAGTGGGTCATTCTATTCCTCGTGTGATGGATGGAAGGATGGATGGATGGATGGATGGTTGGATGGATGGGAGACTGAATGGGAGGATAGATGGGTAGATGGGTGACTGAATGGGATGAGAGATGGGTAGGTGGGTGAATCGGTGGATGGATAAACAGCTAACTGGATGAATGGACATATGGACTTGGATGGCATATTTGGATGTAAAACCCTACGATATGAAGAACATTTTGGACGTATAAACCCATGACAATTAACACCATTTTGGACTTACATCACAGGAAACAGGTAAAACATTTCTGTGATCGTCCTTCAATAATTCCATACGCCAACCTTACCTGCATTTATCTCAATTACAGTATAAAATTTTAGTGTTAATTTCAGCATCGGAATCAATCAATCAATCTCTCTCTCTCTCTCTCTCTCTCTCTCTCTCTCTCTCTCTCTCTCTCTCAAGATGGAAAATTTCATGACGTAAAATCCGATGAAAACTCGACCCTGTTTATACGTGTTGCTTCGAGGTTTTGTTTTCACGTTAACCTCATGTTTCGTTTCGATAAATGACACATATCACAGGAGGTGAACTACAAACTGAACTTTGACCTGACACCAACGACCGACCGACGGAAGATGGGGCTTCGGGTTTAGTCGTATCCCATTTGAGAGTTTTATGAATGTGAAGCCCCGAATTAGTCAACAAACCCTACAGCTCAATTTGGATTCGAACTTGTGCATCTTGTTCTTGAATCAGAACCTTATCTCACACATATATAGGGGTTAGGTTAGGTTGGGTTGGGTTAGGTTGGGTTAGGTTGGGTTAGGTTAGATTGGGTTAGGTTAGGTGAGCCGTGTCCATCACAACCAGACAATTATCCCCGTCCACCAGATCTTCCCTTTAACAAATCAGGCCGCACCTCGATTATGCGGTTCAGTTCTGGTGCCCCTATTATAGAATGGATATAAATTCACTAGAGTCGGTGCAGCGAAGAATGACAAAAATGATTCCGGGACTTAGAAACCTTCCATATCAGGATAGGTTACAGAAACTTAACTTGCATTCCCTAGAAAGACGAAGAGTGCGGGGAGATATGATAGAAGTATTTAAGTGGGTGAAAGGAATCAATAAAGGGGATATAGATAAAGTTCTTATAATATCCGAGCAGGATAGGACTCGGAGCAACGGATTCAAGTTGGATAAGTTTAGGTTTAGGAGGGAGATAGGAAGAAACTGGTTCACAAATAGGGTGGTGGACGAGTGGAACAAGCTTAGCAACTTTGTAGTAAGTGCGGGAACTCTGGAAAGTTTCAAAAGGAGGCTAGATAGATTCATGGATGATAGAGAGTGGTAGTAACTCTCGACAGGAGCTGTCATGCACAGGCCAACCGGCCTATTGCAGACTCCTTATTTTCTCATGTTCTTATGTTCTTAAATCCTCAACATAAAAGACAAATTCACCTCCATGTGTTAAAATCTTACTTCACTACATTACCGTCACCACTATACCAAACCTGTGTAATATTAACACACTAATACACTATTAAGACATCACCAAATCCATCAATAAACAGTACATCTTCCTTTACACTTGATTAGAAAGAAAAACAGGAAAATATGCCCAGAATCTCAATTTCATTCACTAACATTACGAAAAATTACAAGAGTTAAGAGTCAAAGCAAGATATGTGCTGTACGCAATGTTGATGTTATTTTGTTCGCCATCATTGTGTCCTAAAGTTAATCTGTTTTGTGAAGTATATCCTCGGACTTGGGAACAAATCATCATGTGTACCTTTGAGTATTAAGGTCTTGATCCATTTCCTTGATGTCTACCGTTTGGAACAGGTAACACCACCACAATTGTTTTAACCAAGACGAAAACGGACGAAAAAAAAAAAGCTTTTACAAATATCAAGTATTAATTTTCTCTCTTTACAGGATCTAATACTCTTGGAAATGTGTTTAAATTAATCTGATTTGTTTTCATTTATTGTCGATCCTTCATAAGAGGACTCGTGGATCCCCCGAGCCTAGCCGGCCATTTTGTTTACATTTTTCGGTCGCTCTAAAATACCATTAAAACAATATTGAGTATAAACGTTTGGCTCAACTGATGATCTCAAACATGTCCCAACATTTTTTTGCCTCAACTCCACATTCTGTAACTCATTTAGGTAGATGTCCCTCACTACACATACACTGGACTATGTGTAATGTTGCAGCTAATGTGTTATCAAGATATTGCACATTATAAGTTCAAGTGTGGTCATTATTATATCAAACGGAGGAATTTTAAAGAGCTATTACACCACCTGTATCATTAGTTGTCGCCAGGTGAAGGAAGAAGGAATGTTTCGGTAGATTATATTTTATTTACTGTAATTAAAGTTTCAATACCTAAGACGTTCCACTTTATAAGGAAATATTTTTTCACAAAGAATTTCAAGTTACAATTTCACATAATAAGTCACATTACAAACGTTCCTTCGGCTTACAGTTAAACTTTGCAATGTCAAGATATTTTTTTCACTGCAGAGGAAAGTATCCGTCATCATCATCATCACCACACACACACATACACACACACACACACACACACACACACACGCGCGCGCAAAGACAAAACTCCTGTATCCAGATTCTCAAAAGTTTATACATTAAATTCTTCCCTAAAATTAAACAGACAATACATCTATTAATCATAGAGTATGTGAACAATATCGACGCCATATTGGTTACCATCTTTGAGTCATATAATTAGTTAGCTACATAGTGTTAATTATTTAGTTAAATAGGAAAAAATAATCTACTAGCGTGTGTTGTGACCAAAATAAATCAACATTGAATTTACTTTCTCCTCCAGGGGGCACTAAGTCTAGAAAAATGACACAATTGACATCTACATAAAGTGACTGACCAAGGGTAGATATTGGCTACCTTTTGTGTTACTTTGAGGTCGTAAGAACACACAGAGCTGCTCTAAAGGATGTTTACCACAATACACCTCAACCAGTTTCTCATTCACAAAAGTCAAACAATAAATCTGGTTCAAAAGATACACCGTAAATTTTATTAGAATACAATAATCAATTACTGTATTATTGCATTGAGGCGAATAGTCTTATGGTGTTAAGATGTGTTCTTAAGCCACGAAGGTAAACAAAAGGTATTCAACATCTGCCTTGGTTGACGATGATCTGTAGACGTTAGCAAGTCCTCCTCCTCCTGCTCTCGAGTAAGGTAAAGAAGGCCTCACCTGACCAAAATTGTTAATTAAGATAGATTACATGAAGATTAACCCTCCCAGCTTATTTCAACTATTGATTAACCTAACGCTACATGGGAAGTTAAGTTAGGTTAGATTAAGTTAGGTTAGGTTAGGGTAGGGTAGGTCAGGTCAGGTCAGGTCAGGTCAGGTCAGGTCAGGTCAGGCAGTGCCAGTGTAGTTAATCTTGAGGTTAAATAAACTAGAGGCTAATCTTCACATGAGCCAGTAAGACACTTTGACGGAGGCGGTTACGTACAACAGGAAAGCTCTGATAACATATAATGTACAGTATATACCGTTTAAGTTGCGTCAGCAGCTCTATACACCACTTATTGACCTACTCATTCACTGCCGTAGAAATATTTACTTCTAACAGGTTTCTATATGGTTTCCAGTCATTATAATACGACCTTGTAAAATCAAATGATCTAAATTAAACTTAACTTATCCAAATTAAACTTATTAGCTAACAAATCCTTCTAAAACACGATATATGTAAATCAAAAGTTCTAAATTCAACTTAACTTATCGTAATATAACTATTATAACTAAACCATTTTAATTAAACCTAACCTAAACACCTCAAGTGCTACAAACAGAAGGAAAAAACACCTTTAATATTATCGTGTAAGAAGCCCCTGTAACCCACTAACTCAAGGTAATGCATCTATATCAATCTACCTGCGTCGGAAGCTCTATACGTGACTATGATCGTTACCCACTGCTGGAGAACATTTGTACTTCTATAATTACCCCCGGAGAAACAATGCACCAATTTACGATTTATTTATTTTATTTTTCATTTATTTTTTATTCTTGGTCCATACTGTAAACACCGCCCGCTTGTGAGTCCCGTCAGCCATTTTGTTCTAACTTTCGGGGATTCTAAAATAAACAATAAATAAATAAATAAATAAATAAATAAATAAAACAAGCATCTTTTGTTTTTCTAACCCATGAGCTGTGAGTCTTCATTATATACTTCAACATTACTGTAAACTAAGGCTAGAGAGGGTGTGTACAGTACTAGTGGAGCCAAGACGAGAAGGCAGAGAGGCTGATTGGACACGGGAGGAGACTGACGTTCTTGCGGGAACAGTACTCTGCGCAACAGTTTCTGTTCGCCATAGCCCGCTGCATCTTGTGCACTTGCACTTGTTCTTGCTGTTCAACAACATCACAGCATTTCACAGCAACTCATTCATTCATTAAATTCATTTTAAAAGTGGCTTTGTCACTTGTACCATTTTTGACACCTCACGAGCTCTCAGGATTGACAACCTTAGCATTCCCTCCCCACAGTTAGTGTGAGTTACCCACACAACTGCGAGGGAAGCGCTAACTGTTGTCCTTCCTCACGTGGTAGGAGGGCTTTCTCTCTTACTACATTTTTTCTATTACTTACCCTGGCCGAGGCACCTGCTGAATTTTTATAATTCAGTATTCGTGCTAGAGCCCCCCCAGTGGTGCACACCTCACGGAGTGGGATTGTGTGTCTCCAGTGGGGGTCGGGGGAAAACCTGGGCCAATCCAGCAGTGACGTCTGTGATCGTGCAGGCACACCACTGTTCGGGGGTCGCCCTTAAGTAAAATATTTTTTTTTTTGCACTAAGGGCCTTGCATAACCTTAGTGCACCAAAACCATACATGTAATTAAACAAGCAAAGCTGTACCCAAGGGGTGGTTCCCAGCCACCCCAACCATGCCCTCTGGGAGGGGAAACTCCAAGCCCCCCTCTGCTCGTCCAGGCAGGGACAGGCAGAGGCGGGAGACCAATCATGACCCACGACTGCCACGACCAATGACAAACCCAGACAATGTAACGGCTACCGACCAAACTTCACAACAAAGACGCAACATAGAAGTATCAACTGAGAAGGCCCCGAGTAATCCACTTTCGGACTATTGACACGTCTACCTCGTTTGACAAAATTAATGGGTTCATCATACAGAAGGCCATTAAGGATCAGATAGGGGACGTGGAGAAAGTCCGAAAGACAAGAAAAGGCGAACTCCAAGTTACCGTTAAAGACGCACAGCAAATGAGGGACGCCTTGAATCTAAAAACTTTTCATTCAACGACTGTGGAACTGTATATCCCAGCATTTCTCAACACCTGTAAGGCTGTAGTTAACAGCTACGAATTTCAGGGGATGAGTAATGACGAAATTAAGTACCACATGAAAGATCAAGGAGTCGTCGATGCTTTCGTATTTAATAGGAAGACCTCAGACGGTGAGCGAAAACGATCGACTACAGCTGTACTCACTTTTGACGGACTTGTTAGGCCCACTCATGTCTTGGTAGGATATGAGAGGGTCCAGACCAAAACATACATTCAATTCCCAATGCGTTGTTTTAACTGCCAAAGGTTTGGACACACTGGAAAGGCCTGCCGTAACACCCAGGTATGCTCCAAATGTGCTCAGACCGGACACAGGGACGATGACTGTACACAAACGGAGGAAAAATGCTACCAGTGTCCGGGTCAGCATGCTGCCTCAGACAGGAAGTGCCCTTCCTACCTGAGGGAGTATGAGATCAGTAAGGTGAGAGCAGAGAACAATTTGGACTACAGGGAGGCTAAGAGGCAGGTGGAGTTGTCCTTGCAGACACCAACACCTGGAATGTCCTTTGCATCCGCTGTATCCAAAAATACCTCACCTCCCAAAATGTGCACCACTGGAACGCAGACTGAGACCAAGACCATCGCAACACAGACTGACTCCACAATCACCGGTTATTCAACCACAGACGCCAAAGACGAGAACACAAATACAACTACGACTAATAACGAGACCGAAACTAACAACAAGTTATACCTGACCCCAAAACCCAAACAGACTCGCAACCTTACCTACCCCAACGTAAGGAGGAGATCACAATCGCTAGAAAGCATGACAAGAGACTCAACACCACAACCATTCTTTCGCATTATTGCAACACCCCCGGGGCAGGGAGCCCCTGCCGAGCAGAGTACTGGCTCTTTGGAGCCGGAAGACTGCTCATCTGATGCGGGGGATCCTTCCCCGGTACCCTTTTCCCCCCGCGAAACAAGAGGAAAGAAAAATAAAGCCCAAAACGCTGACCATATCAACTCTCAGACTTAAAATTCAGTATCATCCAGTGGAATTGCAGAGGTGCTAGGAATAAAAATGCTCAATTTCATTTACTAATGTCATTATTCCGGCCGGACGTTTTTTGCCTACAAGAGACGCTACTTGCGGGTCACGACGACCCACCTGTATTCGACAACTACACGTCCTACAGGGGAGACAACCTAAGGGGGGTAGCCCTATACATTCGGAGTTCATTGCCCAGCAAAGAGTCAATCTGAACGTGAACCTGCAGGCTGTGGCGTGCAGAGTTAGGATTCGGACTGGCTATGTTGCCATCTGTTCACTATACTGTCCTCCGGGCGGGCTCATTGACGATGGTGAGCTTGAGGAGCTATTTAACCAACTGCCAGGAAAGAAAATGATCCTTGGCGACCTCAACGCTCGCCATTTGCGGTGGGGCAGTGTCCGGAGTGACGGGAGGGGAGAGCAAGTGGCTACAGCTATCCTCAACTCCAACTTGTCTCTTCTGAATGACGGTAGAGCGACTCGAGTGGACGAATGATTTGGCACAGCGTCAGCTATAGATCTTTCTATAGTTGATGCTGCCTTGCTATTAGATTGTAAATTTTCTACATACGACGACTCTCTGGGTAGCGACCATTTTCCGATCTGCATTTCTTACGAGTGTGGCGCCCCAACGGCTACTCCCGAGGTGCACTACAACCTTAGGAAAGCAGACTGGAGGGCCTACTCAGGAGCCGTTCGTATAGACACCATTGGACAAGACATCAACACCAAAATTACACACATACAACAAGCTATAATACACGCAGCAGATTTAACAATTCCTAAGACTTCTGCAAAAACCCACAGGCCCGGAGTTCCATGGTGGACACCAGACTGTCGACGAGTGGTCTGTGAGCGAAATAGGCTATGTCGTTTATTCAATAGAATTCCATCACTTGTAAACTTAATTGAATATAAAAACGCTAGAGCCAAGGCTAGG
>NW_024755904.1:0-13757 GCF_018991925.1 Homarus americanus
AATCTGTTTTTCCGGGAAAGGTTGGTTTATCTAACCAACTCGGAAATAGATATTTCCCATTTTTAGGTACAAATTTCGTTTTTATGATAATATGTTTTCCAGCCAAGATTTGGTTATCTAACTCAACTTTCGGAAAGTTGGTTATCTCAACTTTCTGGAAGTAGATATTTCCATTTTTATGATACCAAATTTTCGTTTTCTATGATAATCTATTTTCGGCAAATTTGGTTTATCTATCTAACTTTCCCGAGTAGATATTTATTTTTTTATGTTCTAAATTTCCCGTTTTTCTATGATAATCTGTTTTAAAGCAGGAATTTGGACATCTAACCCTTTCGGAAGTGAATATTTACATTTTTATGATACCATTTTCCGTTTTTCTATGATAATCTATATTTTCCCATTTTTTATGATATAGATTTTTAAATTTTCTATGATAATCTATTTTCGGCAAATTTGATTTATCTAACCAACTTTCACGGAAAGTAGATATTTCCCCATTTTGTGATATAAATTTCCCGTTTCTATGATAATCTACTTCATAAGAATTAGGTAATATTTCCCCAAAATTCGAAAATCTATTCCCCGAAAATCGATAATCTACTTTCCCGAAAGTAGAAAATCTATCTACTTTTCGGGAAAGTAGATAACCTTTTCGGAAAGTAGATATTTCCCATTTTTTATGATACAATTTCCCGTTTTCTATGATAATCTATTTTCAGGAAAGTTGTTTATCTAACTCAACTTTCGCGGAAAGTAGATATTTCCCATTTTTATGATACAAATTTCCGTTTTCTATGATAATCTATTTTCAAATTTGGTTATCTAAACAACTTTCTGGAAAGTAGATATTTCCCATTTTTATGATACAAATTTCACGTTTTCTATGATAATCTATTTTCCGGGAAAGTTGTTTATCTAACAACTTTCGCGGAAAGTAGATATTTCCCATTTTTATGATACAAATTTCACGTTTTCTATGATAATCATTTTCGGCAAATTTGGTTATCTAACCAACACCGGAAAATAAATATTCCCATTTTTATGATACAAATTTCCGTTATCTATGATAATCTCCCTTTCTGAAATTTGTTTATCTAAACTTTCATGATAGATATTTCCCCATTTTTATGATACAAATTTCCCGTTTTCTGTAATAATCTATTTTCTGCAGAATTGGTTATCTAACCAACTTTCACGGAAAGTAGATATTTCCCATTTTTATGATACAAATTTCGCGTTTTCTATGATAATATATTTTCGGAAAATTTGTTTATCATAACTTTCCCGAAAGTAGATATTTCCCATTTTTATAATACAAATTCCGTTTTCTATGATAATCTATTTCCGGAAAGTTGTTTATCTAACTAAACTTCCCCGGAAAGTATATATTTCCCATTTTTTATGATACAAATTTCCCCTTTTTCTCACCATAATCTATTTTCAGCAAAATTTGGTTATCTACATCTTTCCCCGGAAGTAGATATTTCCCATTTTTTATGATACAAATTTCCCGTTTTCTATGATAATCTATTTTCGGGAAAGTTGTTTATCCTATTCAACTTTCGCGGAAAGTAGATATTTCCCATTTTTTATGATACAAATTTCCCGTTTTCTATGATAATCTATTTTCGGCAAATTTGATTATCTAACTCAACTTTCGGAAGTAGATATTTCCCAATTTTTATGATACAAATTTACCGATTTTCTATGATAATCTATTTTCCGGAAAGTTGTTTATCTAACTCAACTTTTCATGGAAAGTAGATATTTCCCCATTTTTTGTAATTACAAATTTCCCGTTTCTATGATAATCTATTTTCGGCAAATTTGGTTATCTAACATAACTTTCGGAAAGTAGATATTTCCATTTTTTATGATACAAATTTCCGTTTTCTATGATAATCTATTTTCCGGGAAAGTTGTTTATCCTAACTCAACTTTCACGGAAAGTAGATATTTATTTTTTATGATACAAATTTCCGTTTCTATGATAATCTATTTTCGGCAAATTTGGTTATCAACCAACTTTCGGGAAAGTAGATATTTCCCATTTTTATGATACAAATTTCCCGTTTTCTATGATAATCTATTTTCGGGAAAGTTGATTATCTAACTCAACTTTCGCGGAAAGTAGATATTTCCCATTTTTATGATAAAATTTTCCCGTTTTCTATGATAATCTATTTTCGCCGTTGGTTATCTAACCAACTTTCCCGGAAAGTAGATATTTCCCATTTTTATGATACAAATTTACCGTTTTCTATGATAATCTACTTTTCAGGAAAATTGTTTATCTAACCAACTTTCGCCCGGAAAGTAGATATTTCCCATTTTTTATGATACAAATTTCCGTTTTCAGTGATAATCTATTTTCTAAATTTGGAAATATATATTCAACTTTCCCGGAAGTAGATATTTCCCCATTTTTTATGATACAAATTTCCGTTTCTATGATAATCTATTTTCGGGAAAGTTGTTTATCTAACTCAACTTTCGCGGAAAGTAGAATTTCCCATTTTTTATGATACAAATTTCCCGTTTTCTATGATAATCTATTTTCGCAAATTTGGTTATCAACCAACTTTCGGAAAAGTAGATATTTCCCATTTTTTATGATACAAATTTCGTTTTCATGAAAATCTATTTTCAGCAAAATTGTTTATCTACCAACTTTCAGGAAAGTAGATATTTCCCATTTTTATGATACAAATTTCCGTTTTCTGATAATCTATTTTCGGCAAATTTGTTTATCTAACCAACTTTCACGGAAAGTAGATATTTCCCATTTTTATGATACAAATTTCCCTTTTCTATGATAATCTATTTCAGCAAATTTGTTTATCAACCAACTTTCCGGAAAATAGATATTTCCCATTTTTTGTGATACAAATTTCCCGTTTTCTGTGATAATCTATTTTCGGGAAAGTTGATTTATCTATTTCAACTTTCGCGGAAAGTAGATATTCCCATTTTTATGATACAAATTCCCCGTTTCTATGATAATCTATTTTCCGGCTAAGATTTGGTTATCTACTTCAACTTTCCCGGAAAGTAGATATTTCCCATTTTTATGATACAAATTTCCGTTTTCTATGATAATCTATTTTCAGGAAAGTTGTTTATCTGCTATCAACTTTCGAAGAAAGTAGATATTTCCCATTTTTATGATACAAATTTCCGTTTTCTATGATAATCTATTTTCATGGCGTTTGGTTATCTTCAACTTTCGGAAAGTAGATATTTCCCCATTTTTTATGATACAAATTTCCGTTTTCCTGATAATCTATTTTCCGGAAAATTTGGTTATCTAATTAACTTTCCCGGAAAGTAGATATTTCCATTTTTTGTGATACCGAAATTTCCGTTTTCTATGATAATCTACTTCGCAGAATTAGGTAATATTTCCCCAAAATTCGAAAATCTATTCCCCCGAAAAATCCGATAATCTACTTTCGAAAAGTGAAAATCTATCTACTTTTTCGGGAAAGTAGAATAACCAACTTTCCCGAAGTAGATATTTCCCATTTTATGATACAAATTTACGTTTTCTATGATAATCTATTTTCGGGAAAGTTGTTTATCTAACTTTCAACTTTGTGGAAAGTGATATTTCCCATTTTTGATACAAATTTCCGACTGATAATCTATTTTCGCCAAATTTGGTTTATCTAGCCCAACTTTCCCGGAAAGTAGATATTTCCCATTTTATGATACAAATTTCCCGTTTTCTATGATAATCTATTTTTCGGGAAAGTTGTTTATCTATTAACTTTTCGAGGAAAGTAGATATTTCCCATTTTTTGAAAATACAAATTCCTTTTCTATGATAATCTATTTTCAAAGCAAATTTGATTTATCTAACCAACTTTCCCGGAATACGAATATTTCCCATTTTTTATGATACAAATTTCCGTTTCTATGATAATCTATTTTTCCAGAAAGTTGTTTTATCTAACTTTCAACTTTCACGGAAAGTAGATATTTCCATTTTTCTTAATGCAAATTTCCCGTTTTATGATAATCCATTTTCGCCAAATTTGATTTATCTAACCAACTTTCCCGGAAAATGAATATTTTCCCATTTTTTGTGATACAAAATTTCCCGTTTTCTATTATAATCTATTTTCGGGAAAGTTGTTTATACTTTCATCTTTCATGGAAAATGGAGTATTTCCCCATTTTTTATGATACAAATTTCCCGTTTTTCTGTGATAATCTATTTTCGGCAAATTTGATTTATCTAACCAACTTTCGGAAAGTAGATATTTTCCCCATTTTTATGATACAAATTTCCGTTTCTGCCAGTAATCTATTTTCGGGAAATTTGTTTATCTAACAAAGTGATATTTCATTTTTTATGATACAATTCCCGTTTTCTCTGATAAATCTCTTTTCATGGTGTTATCTAACCCTTTTCCCGGAAATGAATGTTTTTATTTTTATGATACAAATTTTGATTTTCTCTATGATAATCTATTTTCGGGAAAGAGATTTTTATCTTTAACTTTCTTTGATAGATATTTCCCATTTTTTATGATACAAATTTCCCGTTTTCTGTAATCTATTTTCGGCAAATTTGGTTATCTGTAACTTTAAAATAAATCATTTTCCATTTTTATGATACAAATTTCCCACGTTTTTCTGCATGATAATAAAAAATCTATTTTCCGGGAAAGTTGTTTATCTAACTTTCAACTTTCATGGAAAGTAGATATTTCCCATTTTTGCTGATACAAATTTCCCGTTTCTATGATAATCTATTTTCGTAAATTTGGTTATCTAGCATAACTTGGAAAGTGAATATTTCCCATTTTTTATGATACAAATTTCCCGATTTTCTCTTGATAATCTATTTTCCGGGAAAGAAGTTGTTTATCTAACTCAACTTTTCATAGGAAAGTAGATATTTCCCATTTTTGTAGTACAAATTTTCCACACGTTTTTCTGCTGATAAATCATTTTCGACAAATTTGATTTATCTAACCAACTTTCTGATAGATATTTCCACATTTTTTCGCTGATACATTTCCCGTTTTCTCAAGTAATATTTTCGGGAAAGTTGTTTATCTAACAACTTTCTTGGAAAGTAGATATTTCCCATTTTATGATACAAATTTCCCGTTTTCTATGATAATCTATTTTTCGGCAAATTTGGTTTATCTAACTCCCAACTTTCGGAAGAAGAATATTTCCCATTGTTATGATACAAATTTCCGTTTATATGATAATCTATTTTCCGGGAAAGTTGTTTATCTAATAACTTTTCGCCGGAAAGTAGATATTTTCCCATTTTTTATGATACAAATTTTACATTTCTGATAAATCTATTTTCTTGAAATTTGGTTTGCATCTAACCAACTTTCCCGGAAAGTAGATATTTCCCTTTTTATGATACAAATTTCCCGTTTTCTATGATAATCTATTTTCAGGAAAGTTGTTTATCTTTCAACTTTCATAGGAAAGTAGATATTTCCCATTTTTTATGATACAAATTTCCGTTGTCTATGATAATCTATTTTCGGCAAATTTTGTTTATCCTAACCAACTTTCGGAAGATATTTCCATTTTTTATGATACAAATTTCCGTTTCTATGATAATCTATTTTCAGGAAAGTGTTTATCTCTTCAACTTTCGCGATAGATATTTTCCCATTTTTTATGATCTACATTTTACATTTCTATGATAATCTTTTTCGACAAATTTGGTTGTTATCTAACCAACTTTCCCGGAAAGTAGATATTCCCATTTTTTTATAGTACCAAATTTCCCGTTTTCTGTGATAATCTATTTTCGGGAAAGTTGTTTATCTATCCTTTCATGGAAAAGTAGATATTTCCCATTTTTGCTGATACAAATTTCCGTTTTCTATGATAATCTATTTTCATAAATTTGGTTATCTAACCAACTTTCGGAAAGTAGATATTTCCATTTTTATGATACAAATTTCCCGTTTTCTATGATAATCTATTTTCGGAAAGTTGTTTTATCTATTTCAACTTTCATGGAAAGTAGATATTTCCCATTTTTATGATACAAATTTCCGTTTTCTATGATAATCTATTTTCGGCAGAATTTTGTTATCTAACCAACTTCCCGGAAAGTAGATGTTTTCCCATTTTTTTATGATACCAAATTTTCCGTTTTTATGATAATCTATTTCGCTAAATTTGGTTATCTAACTAACTTTCCCGGAAATATAGATGTTCCCATTTTTATGATATAAATTTCCCGTTTTCTATGATAATCTATTTCCGGAAAGTTGTTTTATCTAACCAACTTTTCGCGGAAAATAGATATTTTATTTTGCGTTAAATTTCCCGTTTTCTCATGATAATCTATTTTCATAAATTTGGTTATCTAGCAACTTTCCGGAAAGTAGATATTTCCCATTTTATAATCATTTCCGTTTTCTATGATAATCTATTTTTCGAAGTTGTATTTCCTCTAACCAACTTTCGCCGGAAAGTAGAATATTTCCCATTTTTATGATACAAATTTCCCGTTTTCTGTGATAATCTATTTTCTCGGCAAATTTGGTTATCTAACCAACTTTCCCGGAAAGTAGATATTTCCCATTTTTATATGATACAAATTTCCGTTTTTTCTCGCGGTAATCTATTTTCGGGAAAGTTGTTTATCTCTTTCTTTGGAAAGTAGAATATTTCTTTTTATGATACATTTTCTTTTTTCATGATAATCTATTTTCAAATTTGATTATCTAACAACTTTCGGAAAGTAGATATTTCTCCCATTTTTTATGATACAAATTTCCGTTTTCTATGATAATCTATTTTCGGGAAAAGAAATTCATCTAACCAACTTTCCAAAAAGTAATATTTCCCATTTTTATGATACAAATTTCCCGTTGTCCATGATAATCTATTTTCGGCAAATTGGTTATCAAACAACTTTCCGGAAAGTAAATATTTCCCAATTTTATGATACAAATTTTCTGTTTTCTATAATCTATTTTCAGAAAGTTGTTACCATCCAACCAACTTTCGCGGAAAGTAGATATTTCCCCATTTTTATGATACAAATTTCCGTTTTATGATAAATCTATTTTTATGGTTATCTAACCAACTTTCCCGGAAAGTAGATATTTCCCATTTTTATGATACAAATTTTGCATTTCTATGATAATCTATTTTCGAAAGAGTTTATCTCAACCAACTTCTACTCGGAAAGTAGATATTTCCCCATTTTTATGATACAAATTTCCCGTTTTCTATGATAATCTAATTTCGCAATTTGGTTATCTACCAACTTTCCGGAAGTAGATATTTCCCAATTTTTATGATACAAATTTACGTTTCTATGATAATCTATTTTCCGGAAAGAAGACTAACTAACTTCAACTTCGCCGGAAAGTAGATATTTCCCCATTTTTATGATACAAACTTCCGTTTCTGATAATCATTTTCGCAAATTTGTTATCCAACCAACACCGGAAAGAGAATTTCCCATTTTTTATGATAGAAATTTCCGTTTTCTATGATAATCCATTTTCGGGAAAGTTGTTTATCTAATCCAACTTTCATGAAAGTAGATATTCCCCATTTTTATGATACAAATTTCCGTTTTCTATGATAATCATTTTCGGCAAATTTTAAATTTACCCCAACTTTCCGAAAGTGATATTTCCCATTTTTATGATACAAATTTCCCGGTTTATGATATCTATTTTCAAAAGTTGTTTATCTAAAAAACTTTCATGGTAAGATATTTCACCATTTTTATGATACAAATTTCCTGTTTCTATGATAATCTATTTTCGCAAATTTGTTATCTAACGAACTTTACCGAAAGTAGATCATTTTTTATGATACAAATTTCCGTTTTATGATATCTATTTTCGGAAAGTTGTTTATCTAACCAACTTTCGTGGAAAGTATATTTCATTTTTTATGATACAAATTTCCGTTTTTCTATGATAATCCATTTGCGGCAATTCTATTAATCTAACCAACTTTCCCCGAAAGTAGATATTTCATTTTTAAGATAAATTTCCTGTTTTCTATGATAATCTATTTTCGGGAAAGTTGTTTATCTAACCAACTTTCGCGGAAAGTAGATATTTCCCATTTTTATGATACAAATTTCCGTTTATGATAATCTACTTTCGGCAAATTTAATATCTATCCAACTTTCCCGGTGATATTTCCCATTTTATGATACAAATTCTTGCTTCTATGATAATCTATTTCGGGAAAGTTGTTTATCTAACCAACTGCAAAGTAGATATTTCCCATTTTTATGATACAATTTCCAGTTTATGATATCTATTTTCGGAAAATTTGGTTATCTAACCAACTTTCCCGGAAAGTAGATATTTCCCATTTTTTATGATACAATTTCCGTTTCTATGATAATCTATTTTCGGGAAAGTATTTATCTAAACCTACCGCGTAAAGTAGATATTTCCCAATTATAAGACAAATTTCCGTTTCCAAGATAATCTATTTTCGCCAAATTTGTTTATCTAACCAACTTTCGGAAAGTAGATATTCCCATTTTTATGATACAAATTTCCCGTTTTCTATGATAATCTACTAAAAGGTTATCTAACCTATTTTCGCGGAAAGTAGATATTTCCCATTTTTATGATGCTACAAAATTTCCTGTTTTCTATGATAATCTATTTTCGGCAAATTTGGTTATCTAACCAACTTTCCCGGAAAATGGTAGATATTTCCCATTTTTATGATACAAATTTCCTGTTTTCTATGATAATCTATTTTCGGGAAAGTTGTTTATCTAAATCCAACTTTCACGGAAAGTAGATATTTCCCATTTTTATGATACAAATTTCCTGTTTTCATGATAATCTATTTTCGCCAAATTGATATCTAACCAACTTTCCCGAAAAGTAGATATTTCCCATTTTTTATGATACAAATTTCCGTTTTATGCTAATCTATTTCGGGAAAGTATTCAACTAACTCGGAAAGTAGATATTTCATTTTTTATGATACAAATTTCGTTTTATGATAATTTTTCGGCAAATTTATATCTAACCAACTTTCCCGAAAGTAGATATTCCCATTTTTATGATACAAATTTCCGTTTTCTATGATAATCTATTGGAAAGTTGTTTATCTAACCAACTTCATGTGAAAGTAGATATTTCCCATTTTTATGATACAAATTTCCTGTTTTCTATGATATTCCACTGGCAAATTAGTTATTTAACCAACTTTCCTGAAAGTAGATATTTCCCATTTTTATGATACAAATTTCCCGTTTTCTATGATAATCTATTTTCGGGAAAGTTGTTTATCTTAACTAACTTTCGCGGAAAGTAGATATTTCCCATTTTCTATGATACAAATTTCCTGTTTTTATGATAATCTACGGGCAAATTTGTTATTTAACCAACTTCCCGGAAAGTAGATATTTCCTTTTTATGATACAAATTTCTGTTTTCTATGATAATCTATTTTCGAAATTTGTTATCTAACCAACTTTCGCGGAAAGTAGATATTTCCCATTTTCTATGATACAAATTTCCTGTTTTATGATAATCTATTTTCGGGAAATTTGCTTATCTAACCAACTTCCGGAAAGTAGATATTTCCACTTTTTTATGATACAAATCCGTTTTCTATGATAATCTATTTTCGGAAATTGTTTATCTAACCAACTTTCGCGGAAAGTAGATATTTCCCATTTTTATGATAAATTTCCTGTTTTCTATTGATAATCATTTTCGGCAAATTTGGTTATCTAACCAACTTTCCGGAAAGTAGATATTTCCCATTTTTTATGATACAAATTTCCTGTTTTCTATGATAATCTATTTTCGGGAAAGTTGTTTATCTAACCAACTTTCCGGAAAGTAGATATTTCCACTTTTTATGATAAATTTCTGTTTTCATGATAACTATAAATTTGTTATCTAACCAAATTTCCCGGAAAGTAGATATTTCCATTTTTAGATACAAATTTCCGTTTTATGATAATCTACTTGCAAAATTTGGTAATATTTCAAAATTCGAAAATCTATTCCCAAAAATCGATAATCTACTTTCCAAAAGGACACTTTGAAAGTAGATAACCAACTTTCCCGGAAAGTAGATATTTCCCATTTTTATGATACAAATTTCCCGTTTTCTATGATAATCTATTTTCGAAAGTTGTTTATCTAACCAACTTTCGCGGAAAGTAGATATTTCCCATTTTTATGATACAAATTTTGTTTTCTATGATAATCTATTTTCGCAAATTTGTTATCTAACCAACTTTCCCGGAAAGTAGATATTTCCATTTTTTATGATACAAATTTCCCGTTTTCTATGATAATCTATTTTCGAAAATTTGGTTATTCAACCAACTTTCCCGAAAGTAGATATTTCCATTTTTGTGATACAAATTTCCTTTTTCTATGATAATCTACTGCAAAAAGGTAATATTTCCAAAATTCAAAATCTATTCCATTAACCCCAGTAGAAAATCTATATTTTCGAAAGATAACCAACTTTCCCGGAAAGTAGATATTTCCCATTTTTTATGATACAAATTTCCCGTTTTCTATGATAATCTATTTTCGGGAAAGTTGTTTATCTTACCAACTTTCGCGGAAAGTAGATATTTCCCATTTTTTATGATACAAATTTCCCGTTTTCTATGATAATCTATTTTCGGCAAATTTGGTTATCTAACCAACTTTCCCGGAAAGTAGATATTTCCCATTTTTTATGATACAAATTTCCCGTTTTCTATGATAATCTATTTTCGGGAAAGTTGTTTATCTAACCAACTTTCGCGGAAAGTAGATATTTCCCATTTTTTATGATACAAATTTCCCGTTTTCTATGATAATCTATTTTCGGCAAATTTGTTTATCTAACCAACTTTCCCGGAAAGTAGATATTTCCCATTTTTTATGATACAAATTTCCCGTTTTCTATGATAATCTATTTTCGGCAAATTTGGTTATCTAACCAACTTTCCCGGAAAGTAGATATTTCCCATTTTTTATGATACAAATTTCCCGTTTTCTATGATAATCTATTTTCGTGAAAATTTGGTTTATCCTAATAACTTTCCCGGAAAGTAGATATTTCCCATTTCTTATGATACAAATTTCCCGTTTTCTATGATAATGTACTTCGCAAAATTAGGTAATATTTCCCCCAAAATTCGAAAATCTATTCCCCGAAAAATCGATAATCTACTTTCCCGAAAAGTAGAAAATCTATCTACTTTTCGGGAAAGTAGATAACCAACTTTCCCGGAAAGTAGATATTTCCCATTTTTTATGATACAAATATACCGTTTTCTATGATAATCTATTTTCGGGAAAGTTGTTTATCTAACCAACTTTCGCGGAGAGTAGATATTTCCCATTTTTTATGATACAAATTTCCCGTTTTCTATGATAATCTATTTTCGGCAAATTTGGTTATCTAACCAACTTTCCCGGAAAGTAGATATTTCCCATTTTTATGATACAAATTTCCCGTTTTCTCTGATAATCTATTTTCGGCAAATTTGGTTATCTAACCAACTTTCCCGGGAAGTAGATATTTCCCATTTTTTGTGATACAAATTTCCCGTTTTCTATGATAATCTACTTCCCAAAATTAGGTAATATTTCCCCGAAAATACGAAAATCTACTTCCCCAAAAAGTCGATAATCTAATTTCCCGAAAATTAGAAAATCTTTCTACTTTTCGGGAAACCAGATAACCAACTTTCCCGGAAGGTGGAGTATTTCCCATTTTATGATACAAATTTCCGTTTTCTATGATAATCTATTTTCGGGAAAGTTGTTTATCTAACCAACTTTCGCGGAAAGTAGATATTTCCCATTTTTTATGAAACAAATTTCCCGTTTTCTATGATAATCTATTTTCGGCAAATTTGGTTATCTAACCAACTTTCCCGGAAAGTAGATATTTCCCATATTTTATGATACAAATTTCCCGTTTTCTATGATAATCTATTTTCGGGAAAGTTGTTTATCTAACCAACTTTCGCGGAAGTAGATATTTCCCATTTTTTATGATACAAATTTCCCGTTTTCTATGATAATCTATTTTCGGCAAATTTGGTTATCTAACCAACTTTCCCGGAAAGTAGATATTTCCCATTTTTTATGATACAAATTTCCCGTTTTCTATGATAATCTATTTTCGGAAAGTTGTTTATCTAACTAACTTTCGCGGAAAGTAGATATTTCCCATCTTTTATGATACAAATTTCCCGTTTTCTATGATAATCTACTTCGCAAAATTAGGTAATATTTCCCCAAAATTCGAAAATCTATTCCCCGAAAAATCGATAATCTACTTTCCCGAAAAGTAGAAAACCATCCACTTTTCAAGTAGATAACCAACTTTCCCGAAAGTAGATATTTCATTTTTATGATACAAATTTCCCTGTTTCTATGATAATCTATTTTCGGGAAAGTGTTTATCTAACCAACTTTCGCGGAAAGTAGATATTTCCCATTTTTATGATACAAATTTCGCTATGATAATCTATTTTCGGCAAATTTGGTTATCCAACCAACTTTCCTGAAAGTAGATATTTCCCATTTCTTATGATACAAATTTCCTGTTTTCTATGATATTTATTTTCGGAAAGTTTGTTTATCTAACTAAATTTCGCGGAAAGTAGATATTTCCCATTTTTTATGATACAAATTTCCTGTTTTCTATGATAATTCATTTTCGGCAAATTTGAATATTCAACCAACTTTCCTGAAAGTAGATATTTCCCATTTGTTATGATACAAATTTCCTGTTTATATGATATCTATTTTCGGAAAATTTGGTTATCTAACCAACTTTCCTGAAAGTAGATATTTCTATTTTTGTGATACAAATTTCCGTTTCTATGATAATCTACTTCGCAAAATTAGGTAATATTTCCAAAATTCGAAAATCTATTCTCGAAAATCGATAATCTACTTTCCCGAAAAGTAGAAATCTATCTACTTTTCGGGAAAGTAGATAACCAACTTTCCCGGAAAGTAGATATTTCCCATTTTGATACAAATTCTGTTTTCAGATATCTATTTTCGAAAGTTGTTTATCTAACCAACTTCGCGAAAGTAGATATTTCCCCATTTTTATGATACAAATTTCCGTTTTCTATGATATCATTGCAAATTTGGTTATCTAACCAACTTCCCGGAAAGTAGATATTTCCCATTTTTTTATGATACAAATTTCCTGTTTCTATGATAATCTATTTTCGGAAAATTTGGTTATCTAACCAACTTTCCCGGAAGTAGATATTTCCCATTTTTGTGATAAATTTTGCCTTTTCTATGATAATCCCATTTCGCAAAATTAGGTAATATTTCCAAAATTCGAAAATCTATTACCCTGAAAATCGATATTAATCTACCTTTCCGTGCAGAAAAATCTATCTTTTCGGGAAAGTAGATAACCAACTTTCCCGGAAAGTAGATATTTCCCATTTTTATGATACAATTTCCTGGCTTTTGAGCACCTATTTTCGGGAAAGTTGTTTATCTAACCAACTTTCTTTATGCAGCAGATATTTCCATTTTTATGATAAATTTCCTGCTTATGATATCTATTTTCGGCAAATTTGCTATCTAACCAACTTTTCCCGGAAAGTAGATATTTCTATTTTTATGATACAAATTTCTGTTTTCTATTATAATCATTTTCGAAAATTTGGTTATCTAACCAACTTTCCCGGAAAGTAGATATTTCCCATGTTTTAGATACAAATTTCCTGTTTTGCTAATACGTAACTGAACGAAGCATACTGA
>NW_024755905.1:0-14276 GCF_018991925.1 Homarus americanus
ATAAACTGAAAGGGAACCAGCTTCACAACCTGAGACTTATTGTCCAATTCATCGTGAGTGTCTACTTGCCAAATTGGTTCAACACCAAGGTCAAGTCATCGTTCTCCGAAGGTCCGAGGCATGTTCTCTTCCAGCTTGAGCTCCTGAGGAGTCAGCCAAGGAAGGTTGTTCAGATTGTGGAGCAGACTGTAAGGAGATCTTCCTGGTATGCTCATCCCGAGGCAGTTCGGCAGACAATGCTCTGCAGTAAGGATGAGGAGGAGAGAAGAGTGGCAGTCAAAAAGATCTTGGATATGAGACTTATGAGAGGATCTGGGCATGACGAATCAGTTGGTGACGATTCCTTCAGGGTCAGGAAGACTCCTGAAGTCAATCTAGGTGCCAAGACCCTCACTGATCTCATAGATCTGGATAACATCCAGGCTGGCAGTGAGCCCCCTCTTACCTGCAGCCTCACCAATGTTCAAGTCAGAGCTTTCCTGGACAACCTCATGCATGTCCCTGCCTGGTCCTCGCACACCCAGAGTATAGAGCGTTGTGTACAGCAAGTGAGTGAGGCCAGCAGTCACGTGTACAGCCAGGAGAGGAGGGAAGGCTACATTCGAGCTCAGGTGGTCAGCAGGGAGGTGATGAGTAGAAACAGAAGCAAGAAAGACATGTTCTCTATGGTGTGCAGCAACACCGGGTCGTAGTAGTAAAACCGGTTTTTGTATTTGATGATTTTGTTTTCTAAAGGAATATTAAATTTAATAAATGTGTCAAGATCATTCGTTTCACTATTCTGGATCATTTTCATCCTAATAAATTAACCTGATACATTTACTTTACTTTAAATAAGCTATTTAGTGGTGTTGGTAAAAGGGTGGGAATACTGAATTTTCATAAGATTTCAAGTTAAAATTTACCTAGAAAAAAATAAAAACTTTTCAAATCTGAAGATATCACATGATTCTGCACATAGAACTACATCATTAATACCATGGGCCGATTTTTCAAACTCAAAAAAAAAATCGCCTCCGTATGACACACCCTATTACTATATACCTTTACTAGTTTAAGGAGACAGTAAATATATTTCCTTAATTATCTCTATTGAAAGTATAAAGTAAACTATTAAACTCCCTTTTGCTTTATTGGGGGTGATTGCTGACACTATGAAACCCTGAGTCATGGGTGAGGGGAAGGGAAAGCCTGGAGGAACAAACTCTGTATATTAGAAGGAAATAAAAGAGAACTTGTATCCTGTACTTAGTGTTAGAGTCATCTGGATTCTAGACGGCGAGGGTCATAGCTACAGGTGTTTTCTGACTAGTAAAGTTAATCTGAGAATCCTTGTATGAATTCCCTATAGCCTTCAGTCCCCGTGTATAGTGTATAGTCCCCGTGGATAGTGTATAGTCCCCGTGGATAGTGTATAGTCCCCGTGGATAGTGTATAGTCCCCGTGTATAGTGTATAGTCCTCGTGGATAGTGTATAGTGTTACGAACCCCTCCACCCAGCACTACGAACCACGCCATCTATTGTCTTGATCTACCTACCCAGCACCACGAGCAACGCCATCTAGGGACGAGACACAAGTATGACTCGTCTTAGTTAACACTCCGGGGTTTCCCTTCTCCATATCCTGGTTGTTGCGTCACTTCCTCCAAGTCTTCTTTGTGAGCTCCAATTCGAGGAGAGAGCACTTGGCTCTGGGAAGTGACCACAGGATCACCTATCCTCTAAACCTACGGCACAGTGACTACCTATCGTCTTCTACAATACTCAGCCTTACTCGTCAGCCATCTCAGCTCCTCACTTAAGTATTTGTAATCTTGTATTGCCTCTCCCACCTCCACCTTGCTTCACGATTGTTTTATGTTTTATTAATATGTATATACTGTTAATGTTTACGTTAAGTTTGGTTAAGGGTAATTTATAAGCTGAATATTTTGTTAAGGGATTTATGGTACTTTATTGTACACAACAAAAACTCGCATCCTTTGTCTACCCTTTTATAGTCCGATTGTCTTTGTTTTTTTATTGTTGTTACCTGTTGGGATCTGGGTAGACTTTTAACTATATTCTAAATCCCCAACTCGTAACAAATGGCGACCGTGACAGGATTCGACCTTAAGTACCATATTCCTTCCTCCCTTGTTACTCGTTGTTAATTATTCCTCCCAGTCACGTCTGTTCACAATTGCTTTACGGTGGTTTAAAGTTTCCTTCATATGTGTGTGCATATATTGGTATTATCGTACAGTAAGAGTGACAGACGTAGGATATTAGGTTCCAAGTGTCATAAGGCTTACCTGTTATTACACGTGGCAGTCGTGTAGTAAGTCTTATCGAGTGTAGGGAAGAATCCGGATCTGTTTAATGCCGTACCCTCACTCCAGAGTAGGCTGTTCCATAGTCACTAGTTTAGGGTGAAGTGATATCTTGGGACGTCCCGCTCTACCAGGACCCCATAATTATAAAGCCTCAATTATTGTTCTTCTCATTATCTCATTCAGGGTCAATCATACCAAACTCCAGGGTTGTTAATCCGGATCTTTATATAAATGCCGTAATACGCCCTTCCTCTTTCAAGTATATCAGGGTTGTTAATCCGGATCTTTATATTAATGCCGTAATACGCCCTACCTCTTTCAAGTCTCTTATCCTTATCTAAGGATCTTCTCAGAAGAACAATAATCATAAGTGTAATTTCCCTAGGTATAACTTGGTTAGTTTCCGGGACATTCTGGTTATCCACTGCCGTGATATTTTCTAGGGTTATCCACTTATCTTATCTTTTGACCATCAGTTAATTTATCCTATTTTTCTTAACAATGGCCACCTCAGGTTTTGATCTCCAGGATTTTATTGAAAATCCTTCCGTAGCTAAATTACGTGTTAATATCCTGAAGAAAGAATGGAAAGAAATAGCCAACTATTACAATATCCCATTTTCACAGCAACTGACTAAGGAAATGTTAAAAAATCATGTGATTGAAGTGTTGGTTCAACAAGAAGTTTTAAAAGAATCCGCTGTTGACAGATTAACGCCCATGTCCAAGAAACTTCAACCACTATCCACCACCCCTCCTCACTCAGAAGTTGCCTCAGGTCTGGCTAGCCCTCAAGAAGAAACACAAGGAGTAGACGCCTTAGAACTAGAACGAGCAAGGTTCGAGTTCCAAATCAAAATGAAAGAACTCGAGTTGGAACAGGACAAGTTGGAGCAGGAGGTTAGACTGAAAGAACTACAGGTGAGAGAGACAGAAGTCGCCTTAACATCGGAGTTTAAATCTAAAGAAGTGGCATTAAAAGAGAAACTAGCTGCTTTTAACCCTGCTACTGCTTCCCTTGTTCCCGGGTTTGATGAATCCGATATGGACGGGTCATTTAGGACTTTTGAGAAAATAGCCGGGAAGAATGAGTGGCCAAAGGACCAGTGGGTGTCAGTGTTAGTTCCTAAATTATATGGTAAGGCTCGTAGAGTTTATAACTGTTTAGACCAGACTGATGACTATGATAACGGAAAAAAGAATATCCTCACCTCTTATGATATCACGCCAGATGGATACCGGCAGAAGTTTCGTAAACTAACCAAACCATTTTCACACACCTTTGTTGAGTTTGCTCAAGAAAAGCTTAGGTTTTTTAAGAAGTGGTTAGAGGCTACAGAGACCTCCACATTTCAGGATTTGTTAAATTTGGTAGTCCTGGAGGAGTGGAAGAGCAAGATACCATTTCACATCTTGAAGCATGTGGAGGAGCGTGGAGAGGTTAATTTAGGGCGTGCTGCTGAGCTGGCTGATGCGTACGCTTTGTTGGTGGAGTCACTGGGCAGTAGAGAACGTAGTACTTCCCGACATGTTAGGTCCTCCTCTGATGATAACCTTGGGAACGTGAGTGGTAGGTCGAAAGGTCCCACACCTACTCCCCCCGATGCAACCAAGCTTACTTGTTCTTACTGTAAAAACCCAGGCCATACAATCCAGACTTGTAAACACCCAAAGTGTCGAATTGCTAAAAGTAGTTCCCTGGATCCCAAATCCAAACCAATAGCAAATACCAATGTGGAAAGGCCCCATCAGGATCTCTTCTCTTCATTCACCTATGAGGGAAAAATTTCAATCATGGAGGGGTCTTGTTCTTTCCCTATTCGTATACTACGTGATACGGGCGCAGCACAATCTATCCTCCTGTTTAACGTCATTCCTGATATATCTACCGCATTTACTAATGAGAGTGTTCTAATTTCGGATCTCTCATCCCATTCTTCCTATCCTTTAGCTAAAGTGCACCTCCAATGTCCCTTGATTACTGGGGAAGTGCAAATAGCCATAAGGAAAGACCTAATGCCTGTGTGCGGCATTCATTTATTATTGGGTAATGACTTGGTAGGAGATCTAGTGGTTCCTAACATAAAGACAGTCGACTCTCCCTTACCTGTCAACTCCACCACTGACCTTAAAGAAACTATTCCTCATCTTTTCCCATCTTGTGCTGTCACCCGGTCACAGAGTGTGCGAAATGGGCCCTCTTCATCTAAAACCACCTCCAATATCTTCCTACCCACAGAAGATCTGTACAATAAGACCATTAGTAAGGATGAGCTCATTAAAGCCCAACAATCTGATCCATCTTTGAATAAACTTCATCATGCAGCAGTTGAGGGTAAAGATTTTAACACCCTTCCGTGTTTTTATTATCATGAAGGGGTTTTGATGAGGGCCTATAGGCCCCCTGAGCTTGCCCATCTAGACACGTGGTCTGAAATACATCAAGTGGTAATTCCCGCCTGAGTCAGACCAGCATTAATTGCCCTTGCCCATGATGGTATTTCAGGACATTTGGGAATCCTGAAAACATATAAAAAGCTCCTCCAACACTATTATTGGCCTGGACTTAGGAAGGATGTGTCAAAGTACCTAAAATCTTGTCATATTTGTCAAATGGTAGGAAAACCAAATGAAAGTATACCAGCAGCTCCCATTAAGCCCATCCCAGTATTTTCTACACCATTTGAAAAGATTGTTGTGGATTGTGTGGGCCCATTACCAAAGACTAAGAAGGGAAATCAATGCCTGCTCACAGTTATGGATACCAGTACACGTTATCCTGAGGCTTTTCCCCTTAAAAGCATCACTTCAAAACACGTAATCAAACATCTTTTGCACCTTTTCACTTCAGTGGGCATTCCTAAAGAGATCCAATCCGATCAGGGCACCAATTTTACGAGCAATCTTTTCAAACAGGTGATGAAAGACCTCAGTGTGGACGATTGTACATCTTCGGCTTACCACCCACAATCCCAAGGTTGCTTGGAACGGTTCCATCAAACTTTCAAATCAATGCTCAAAAAATACTGTATAGAACACCAAAAGGAATGGGATGAAAGCATAGACTTGTTACTCTTTGCCATCAGGGAATGTCCCCAGGAGTCATTGGGTTTCTCCCCGTTCGAGTTACTATATGGGAGACAAATTAGGGGACCCCTTAAAATAGTAAAGGAGCAGTGGTTTGACACTCCATCTATTAAGCCCGCAACAGTTTCCCAATACATTGACACTTTAAGGGACAAATTAACTGAAGTCCGAACCATTGCTCAGTCAAACTTAAAAAAAGTCCAAGAAAAAATGGTGAAGTCCCAACCTAAATTAGTTAAAAGATCATTTTCTCCAGGTGACAAAGTGTTACTCTTTCTACCCATTCCAGGCTCTCCCCTTAAAAGCAAGTTTACTGGTCCCTATATAGTTGCTATAAACTATCTCCTCTCAACTATATAGTCCATACTCCTGATCGCAGAAAAGATTCACAACTTGTTCACATTAATCTCATGAAACTTTACCATTCCAGGCAGTCAGAGGAAGACATCCCAGAGGCTATAAGCCTACCTGTATTGCATACGGTTTTGTCAGGGCCGGAGCCGGAGACAGATGACATGGACCTATTGGAGAATTTAGACTTCCCTATACCTAAAGAGAACCCTGCTAACAGTCACATACTAAACAACTTGGATGAGTATTTTTCTGTTCTGAATCCATCTCGAGCAAAAGATCTCACTAAGTTATTATCAGCATTTCCTAAAGTCACGTCAGACCTCCCAGGGTTTTGCAATATACTTAAACATGATATTAAGCTAATCTCAGATGATGTACAACCCATTAGGCAATCAGCATATCGACTAAATCCACAAAAAAAGAGATTATGAAAAAGGAGGTAGATTTTTTGTTAAAACATAACTTAGCTGAGCCTAGTACCTCCCCCTGGGCTTCACCTTGCCTTCTCATTCCAAAACCCGATGGCACCTTTCGTTTCTGTACCGATTATCGTAAAGTGAACCAGGTCACTGTCTCAGACTCCTACCCTTTACCTTTGATTGAAGATATAATAGACAGCATAGGCTGTGCCAAATTTATCAGTACCGTGGACCTATTGAAAGGATATTATCAAGTGGGACTCACGGATAGGGCAAAAATAATCTCGGCATTTATAACTCCATTTCGTCTTTTTCAATATTTGGTTATGGCGTTTGGCTTTTCTAATGCTCCGGCCACATTCCAGAGGGCCATCAACTACCTTATTCAGGACCTAGGTGGGACGTTCGCCTACCTGGATGACCTGGTGGTGGTGTCGGACAGCTGGGACGAACATCTGGTGCGTTTGGAGATACTGTTTGCACGACTGCAGAGACTGGATTCACCATAAACCTGGCTAAATCTGCTTTTGGCCGGGCCTCAGTGACTTACCTGGGACATATCGTTGGGCATGGTATGGTGAGACCCAAGGACGCAAACGTTAAAGCCATCTTGTCCTTCCCCACTCCAAGGACGAGGAAGGAACTCATGCGCTTCCTGGGGATGTGCGGCTACTACCGTCGGTTCTGCAGTAACTTCTCCAGCGTGGCCGGACCCCTCACAGACCTTACCAGTTCTGCCGTCCCTTACATCTGGAACCAGAGGTGCGACCAGTCTTTCCACCGCCTCAAAGCCTTCCTTGCCTCCAAGCCTGTAGTCCACCCCCCTGACTACACCTTGCCCTTCCATCTGCAAATCGACGCTAGCGGTGTCGGAGTGGGGGCTGTGCTCCTACAACCCGACCCAACCACTGATGTCCTTCACCCTGTGGCATACTACTCCGCCAAGTTGAAAAAACATCAGACCAACTACTCGACCATAGAGAAGGAGGCCCTGGCTCTGGTGTTGGCAATTAAGAAGTTTGAATGTTACCTCCAGTCTTGCCCACAAACAACCCTAGTCTTCACCGACCATAACCCACTCACGTTCATCCAAACCAACAAGACCTCCAACCAGCGAATCCTCCGCTGGGCTCTCCTCACCCAGCCCTATAATCTACAAGTCCGGCACATAAAGGGGGTGGACAACCTGATTGCAGACTCCTTATCCCGAGCTCCAGTGGAAATGCAGCAGCTACTCTCCAGACGCACCAGGTGATCACCTCCTTCGCGCCCGCGCTACGGAGGTCTTTGGAGGGGGGGTGTGTTACGAACCCCTCCACCCAGCACTACGAACCACGCCATCTATTGTCTTGATCTACCTACCCAGCACCACGAGCAACGCCATCTAGGGACGAGACACGAGTATGACTCGTCTTAGTTAACACTCCGGGGTTTCCCTTCTCCATATCCTGGTTGTTGCGTCACTTCCTCCAAGTCTTCTTTGTGAGCTCCAATTCGAGGAGAGAGCACTTGGCTCTGGGAAGTGACCACAGGATCACCTATCCTCTAAACCTACGGCACAGTGACTACCTATCGTCTTCTACAATACTCAGCCTTACTCATCAGCCATCTCAGCTCCTCACTTAAGTATTTGTAATCTTGTATTGCCTCTCCCACCTCCACCTTGCTTCACGATTGTTTTATGTTTTATTAATATGTATATACTGTTAATGTTTAGGTTAAGTTTGGTTAAGGGTAATTTATAAGCTGAATATTTTGTTAAGGGATTTATGGTACTTTATTATACACAACAAAAACTCGCATCCTTTGTCTACCCTTTTATAGTCCGATTGTCTTTGTTTTTTTATTGTTGTTACCTGTTGGGATCTGGGTAGACTTTTAACTATATTCTAAATCCCCAACTCGTAACAATAGTCACCGTGTATAGTGTATAGTCCCCTTGTATATGCTCTATCCTGGACATATCTTCGCTTGCTACGTCTCCTATTCCACAATTATCATAACTTGCATTTCTCCCTTTTAGTATTCCTTGCCTTTATTCGCCATTCCTTAAGTAACTTCAACCGTAATGTTTTGTTTTTTTGGTCCTTGAGGTGTTATAGGGGTTGGTCGTTGCCTGCAGTGTACGTCATATGTATATTTTTACCATCGACCTAATAATAACCCATTGTTGTTTGTGGGTTGGTCACTGTAGATGGTGAATATATTGCCATTACATATCAGCCAATCAACTGGAAAGGAGGAGAGGGTCTTCGCTAGAAAATTTGGATAGTACGTTTGGTGTAGTTTTAAGAAAGGTCGTAGAATGATATAAATATATGTACACAAAATATCATCATAATAAATCATCGGCACCTTACGTCACATAGAATATGGGGTGTAGTCATGTGTGAGAAAATGTCGTGTTGATAGTGTTGCAATTTTTCCTCCTAATATCTGGCACAATTTTGTTATAGCCTCCATAACATGCCAGAAAATATCGAGTCTAGTCACAAGTCACCCAAGTTCCATCAAATTGAAATCCACATGAATGCTCATGTTCATTAAGGAGGTGAATAGAGTTTTGCCAAGTCAAATAACCACACACCAGAACCCAGAAAAATTGCACTAAAATTACACTTACTAAGAACGTGAGAATACAGTCCATGAATGTGGCAGCTGAGGTTTGAATGGGTGAAAATGTTGATATTGATATTTACCTCTAAAGTTAAGGCTTCTTTTCCAAATAAACTCTATGAATTCTGAATCAGTAACATTCAACACGACTGAATGAACAGGAGCCATTTTTAACACACCGCAAGAAGTGTTTATGTTATAATCAATTGGAGATGTTATTGTGTATTATTTCTACTCAAAAAAGAGTCGTGTGGAGGGTGACTAGGCATGCATAGTCAAAAAAATATTATAAGGCCACTTTCCGTACGTCTCATTCTGGTAACACAGGATGAAATGTTTAGAAAACTCGAGTACGTCAATCCACACATACCATGAGTGGCTGAGGTATTTGTCCATTCCCAGTTCCAACGGATCCCAGGGGCGAGGTCATTTTTTTGTTGACTGTATATCTGGTCACGATAGACTACCGTGTGGATCCTCACACACCAACACTTCCTGGTTTACTGTGATAATTACTGTCTCGGGGAAAGTTGCCACACACACACTCAAATATCTATATGAATGAGAAGCATAATATCTCACCTTAACTTTTTAAAGAGCTTTACAACTGTGAACGTGAGGCTAGAGTGTGAAGCCAACTGCCTCACTACTGCATATACTCTCCCGAAATACGTGTGGACTGTCCTCCAAGTACTATTCCAGACACTCTTTAGGGGAGGGCTGGCCAAGAAGAGTGTGTTTCAAGGGTCGTGAGTCGCCCCCTGAAGTGTCTCCTACCTCGTGAAGTGCTCTCCTTTATGTGTGTCATGCAGCTGCCTCTCTGATGAATATTGTTTAAGTTTCCTGACAACTTCTCGACAAATGAGGCTTTGCTTAAGACAACTCAAACAGTGCGAGGGAAGTTGGTGGTGCACATCACAGCCAGATACACGTACCCTGAGCGACATACATACACCCACCAGCATCCTGTGTAGTGCAAAACACCAAATACAACCCTCCCCACCCCGCACCCACCCACCCCCCCCAAAAATATAAAGATATATGAAACGAGAGTAATTAAAATCTGCAATCAAACGGACATGGGATCAACATTTGTTTTTTTCTTCTCTAAATCCTTCCATCAAAGAACTGTAGTTATAATAAGTAACTGATATATGGAAACTTTCGTCCATGATATATTAAAATCCTCTATATTAAAAGTAATGGAATATTGGATCTTATCATTAAATTTTTTACCTTCACTGATATTAATTCTTCGCATCAAAGACCTGGATTTTTAATTAGTGAGTTGCCGCTGGCGGGACCATCATAAATTCTTCGTCTTGGTTATTCAGGGAGACATGTCATAAGGAGGAATATTCTGGCGAAATATATCTGATGGAGAAAGATCTTGGGGAGAAATATGTTGAGGAAAAAGATCTTGAAGAGCAATATTTGGGGGAGAAACGTCTTGAGGAGCAATATTTAGGGGAGAAAGGTCTTGAGTATACACAGTGACATCATAATATAAGACTTAGGTTTTCTGGTGAAAATATTCCATCTTGGCAAAAGAGGAGAGATGGGTCATATACTACCTCATAAAAAAAGCGATAGGTATCTTCTTAAGAGGAGGCTGCACCACCACACTATTTCTACTACACACTCTCTCTCTCGTGTCTAGTAGTTTCCTCTTTGGGATATTGTTTTATTCCTATTAACTTTTTCTTATTAATTCATGTCTATATTTTTTTATTTTTTTATTATAAGTTACGTCTTGAAATCAATTATCTTCACTGTTTATTCACGTTTTTTATGCAGTTTCAGTTTTCAAAAATTTTCCTTATTCCTGCGTGATTTTGAGAACTTTTTTATCTGTGAAATTACAAGTGAGCAATTTCTCAGACATTCTCGTCCACAAAATTCGTCTTCACATTGCAATATATCCTTGAATTTTCACTGCATTTTCCAAGTATTTTTCTAACATTATTGTGTCACCTTTCTCGTGTGTGGTGGTAGTGGTGGTGATAAGAGTAATGGTAGAGGTGGTGGTGATGATAGTGGTGATGGTGGTGATAGTAGTAATGAGTTCTAGAAATGGTGGCAGTAATGGTTGTAGAAATAATGATGTTGATGATAGTGGTAGTGAGATGGTTGACGTGGTAGTAGTAGTAGTAGTAGTAGTAGTAGTGGACACCAGCGAAGTTAATAAGATCCGTAGGTCCATTACAACAGATCGGCAGCACTGCCAAAATGACATGTTGCAGCAACTATTGCTGCATGTTCCAGAAAATTTGACAAAAAAAGTAGCTATAGCGCAGGAGGTGGGCGCGAACTGGTTAGCTTTACGTTGCCGATAAGGGCAAAATGGTTTCAGCCAACAAACAGAAAAATTTACAGAATGCCATTGCTCTAAGGTGCAGTTGGCAGTAGATGGTTTGCCCTCCCCAATGCGTGTGTGGCTCTCCCTATGATGGCAATCACGCCATGGTCTGCTTCGCCATGAGGCATGACGAGGTAAGGGATCTCACAGCAAATATGTTGAAGGAAATCTGCCAGGACGTCATGGTAGAACCGACCCTCCTTCCACTGGATGGCGAGATCTTCCAACACAGGACTTCAAACACATCTAACGAAGCCCGTGTGGACGTCAGTGCTCGAGGATTCTGGACGCAGGGACAGCGAGCTTTCTTCGACATCAGGATTTTTGATCCCATGGCCGCTTGTCACCGTAACCTAGCTCTCGATGCTGCACATAGGAGGAACGAGAACGACAAGAGACGGGCATATGGGGAGAGAATTCAAAATGTCGTCAAGGCAGCTTCACTCCGCTAGTGTTCACAACCTCTGGTGGGATGGGCCCAAGTGCAAGATGTTTCTACGCCAGACTCGCGGAGCTGATCTCCGAACAGAAGCAGCAGCCCAGAAGTTATGTTACAGCCTGGATGAGATGTCGACTGTCCTTCTCTCTCCTTCGGTCGGCTTTGCTCTGCCTCAGGAGAACGAGAGCTTCTGCCCCTACTCCGACAACTGCTGCAGATATTGACTATGATGCTACAGTCACTGAATGCCGCATAGATCTGCGGCTCAACTAATTTAACACAGATAGGATAGCTTCTTATGTATTAGGATATTTAATATAAAGGTAAATAAATGGCGGCGAAGGTGTGGCTATTGGGGGAGGCTGGAGGCCACGTAGCAAAAGTAGTAGTAGTAGTAGTAGTAGCAGCGGTGGTGGTGATAGATGCTGGGTCACATGCTCACGCTGGCTGCACTTCTCCAGAAAATTCCATCTTATTTTATAGCGTCCGACCCGGCATATTGCATTGAGGGGAAAACATGACGTTGTACCAAGAACCCCCATACGATTTTATATATAGTATATATGCATAAGTCTACATATATACATAAATATATACATACATACTCTAGGGATTCATTATTCTAAAGGGATTAATAGAATATATACGATTATTTTGCTAACTATAACCCAACATAAAAAATATTGATATAAAAAATGGCAAGTATCAGACACACAAAAACTCGAATGTTTATCATGCAACAAAATCATCCAGGAAAAAAGGACAAAGATCATACATGTAAAAGCCTAGGAAGTGATGACAGATGGACGAGTAGAGGCGATGTGTGGAGCCCAAGACAGGCGATGACTTGGTGGGGGGAGGGGTGAGATGACCTAAATTTCTTCGGCATTGGGGGGAGGGGGGTGGGGGGTGGGGGTGTCACTGTATGGGAAGTGTCGGACTTATTCATACAGACGGATGGACTATTTCATATATGTGTGTGTGTGTGTGTGCTCGTGTACGTGCGTGTTGTGTATGTATGCCATCCTGCACGCGTGTCTGCGAGTCTGTCGGAGTAGGAAGTGCTTGTACCTTGTTGTGCCACTCACCACTAAGGTTGGAGGTTAGGTTAGGTTAGGTTAGGTTAGGTTAGGTTAGATTAGGTTACAGTGTTTGTCTTTGTCTTTCTTTGTTTCCTTCTTGCCGAGTGTCAAAGAAAATACAGTGTTACTTCATTATATCTCTTTTGATAAATTATTATTTATTATTACTTACTACTTATTTGCCTAGTGTTACTTTAGTGTCAGTTCGGGTAAATTCACCACACACACACACACACACACACACACACACACACACACACACACACTCTCACATACTTGTTGGTTAATCGATTATGTTCTTCGAAATGTTTGTCTGTATAATTAAGGAGTCTCATTTCGAAGCATTTGGAGGGTTCACTTCAGACGTCAAATTTACTAATTTGGTTTTATATCGTAAATCGAGGCCAACTTGTTGTAATATCTCCAAGAACTGAGGAATAAACTGGAAATTTTTGTAATATTCATTCTTTTAACAATGCATTGGCTATTAAATGAAGAGTATTCCCTTGCTGAGTTGATGTTTTGCTGTTCAGAACAAAAAAAGATTACTTAGGTGTCGGTGAAGCACTAGAATATAATTATATATCAGTATTATATCTAAAAAAATGTAGAATTAGGCCCAGCAATTAAAAGAAGAGATTACCTTTGTGTTAAAAATACCTGGAGGCTCTAAATTAATGTTTACAAATACGAGAAACTGGTTTGAGCATTTGTCAGTAAGCTCAGCAGTGAACAGGATAGGTAGTAAGTCCTCACTGTTCTTCTTGACCAGGTAGTATATTACAAAAACCGAGGGTGTTGTAGTGAGCTGAGCGGGAACTGTGGTGGCGTGAATGTACTGTAGTTGCAAGCTGTAGATGTATCCCAGTTTGGACTTTGTTTACTGAGTGAAAAGTAAAATTAGAGCTCATAATATATTAAGAGCAACCCAGACACTGTATACTAAACCTCTGTAAGTACACGATGAGGCACACCATACGCGGGGCTGGACACGAATACCATCACTTCGTAGTTGTAAGGTTAGTTACTCCTTCACAGAAGGCGAGCGCAATATCCACCCGGTCACCGCACCCCATGCTGTGTGAGGCAGGGAACAAGGACTGAACGTCGTCATCTGCTATTTGGTGTATTAGTCTTTGTCCCATCTAGAGAGTACAATGTTAAGACGGACGGCCCCGGCTCCAGGAAGAGGGTTAATAACATTTATCACACCAGGTTGTGCGGTATTATGTCTGCAATGAGCCAGACACGACACAAGGTATGAATTTGGCCGTCAGAAGTTGATGTGTTCCTTGAGGGAGCGAATCATACAAGTGACTGACCCAATATTCAGACCAACAAGTGCGTACATTAAAGGTAACGCCCTCAGTGCGGTAATGCAGTGGACCGGCTAACAGAGAACAAGGTATAAATTAAGTTGTCAGAGGGAGTAGGAGTGTGATGTTGGGGAAGAGGGGTGGGGGGTGGCTGGCGGACACCACACTAGCACCACACCAACATCACACCAACACCACACCAACACCATCATACCAAACCAAGGACGGCGGGGAAGGGACGAGAGGAACCAATATCACCGCCATTGTTTTACACGCTCAGTATACTTG
>NW_024755906.1:0-15234 GCF_018991925.1 Homarus americanus
CACCTTGATGGATATGATCGGTGCATGGTGGCCTCGTACAATAGTCTTCCTATCAATATGGAGACTCTTCAACTGTGGTGGACAAGGTACATCGGGCTTTAACGACAATCTATTGACGCATTTGATTCCTTTCATGTGCTCTCTCGTCACCACTCTCCCATATTCATGTGAATGGCCTGCCCAAATGAATTGTTTCCTTTTGCGTTCCCAGGTTACTCTAAATCTGCCAAGGAGATCTGCTCCGAATAGTAATTCTGCATTAAAGTATTTATCATCCACCACAATGGCATGGTGTCTGACTTTCAACTGTGGTGTTACTTGGACTGTTATGACTACTTTACCTTTAATTTTTAACTCATCTCCCGTAACACCCTGGTATCTATCTTTACAAGGTTTGATGGGTTGCAAATTCAAAGTTTTTACTAGACTCTCCTTAATTAAGGTGGCTTCACTACCTGTATCTATTAAAGCAAGACAGACACGTTCATTTACAGTAAACCATATGCAAGGAGACACATTGGAAAGAACCCGCTTATGTCAATATTTTGGATAAGGCCGACGACTTGCGCGTCCGGGGCAGCGTTGACTGTTTCTCCGACATCCTACTTCTAAGCAATCCCAACATGAACGTGGGGGTGGATTTAAGGGGCAAGTAGAAGTATCATGACTCGGTGTTCGGCAATATGGACAGTAAGGTCCCTGTCGCTTTCCAACTAACTTTTTACGAGGACTTTCAAATAAGGCTACAGCGTGTTCATCTCGCTTACTACTGGTACCCCAAGCTCCTCCTGTTACGTTACATTCTGCCCTACTGGCTCTTTCATTCTTTATTGGGAGTTCTTGGTTCGCATGCTTGTGAACTGGCCGGATACTAGGATACCCAGTTCTGTTACTTTTCAGATAGCTATGTCGGAGTCTCTCCAATTGTTCGGCCATCGTGTCTACTGGACAACAAGGGGAATAGTAAAACGTCAACTCCTCTTTCAACTGTTTTGGCAGTTGTTTGTACAATTTATCTTTCAACGTTTGTTCTTTACCTTCCATGGGCCCATACCGGCGGAAAATGGTTGTGAGAGTTGATTTAATTTGGCCCAAGAAGCGCCGGGGATCATCTTCCAAATTGTACTCTAACCGCGCAAATTCCTGCCAGGCAACTTCCAGAGGGATTGGTTTCACAAACAATTTCCGCAAGGTTACTTTAAGTTTATCCCAATCTTCCTCATCGGTACCAAGTTCTACTTGGACCATGGCTTCAACTTGCTGGTCCATGCGGTCGGTAGCTACATACCATCTATCCCTTGAGCTAACTGCGTAATACTTTACTCTCTTACAGAATTTAGTTAAGATGGTGTCTGCGTTAAGACCAACGAGGTCGTCAAAGGACAGCCTCTGAATGTATTGGTGGTAATGGGGGCCAGGAGGTCGGCTGGGTATATCGTTAGGAGGGGGCAAAAGTGGAACCACGGCAGGGAGAGTAGGTACAGCCGGTTCTTCCCTCCGTTCATCAAGCAAAGCTTGTTGTCTCCTTATTGTATCCATAGACTCAGCGAGTTTAGCCCGAAGAGCGTGGACTTCTGTTGCTAAATCAACAGCGGCTTTGGCCGTCATGGTCCCCTTATTTGCGTTAGCATCTGCCATTGTGTTACAACAAATCAATACTACAGGTATACCCCACTGTAAATACAATACATGCACAGTGCTCACTCAAGACCCAAGGACTGGTACTGATTTTCTGCAATACGACTAAACACTCCATGCATCAACTATTCAAAATACTGTTCAGATTATTAATCTCCCAAAAGATAATATTATTGCATGAAAAATACACTGAGACACTTTGCCATTCACAAACTCAGTATGGTGCAACACTGTGTGAACACTTCACGAATTTCTGTACTCACAATTCTGGGTCCATACACTTGTATAACATTTTCCATATACCGTATCACCATAAGGTCCTCACATATATAATACTGTACTCTGAAAGTATACTGGCATTAGAGTTCACATAACATACGTTTCACCAAATAATGAACCGTTAGCACCTGGTTAAAATAAACTTTAAAATTATAGCATATACATAGAAATATTAATATGAGGAACTGTAAAATGCCCCGAGATATTAAGTAAATGGAATATATATCCTACCTAACACAGAAACTAAAGAATATTACAAGTACAGAATTTAGCATCCACTTAACCTTTGCATATAGTGCAATGCTTCTGTTAGCAACTCAGAATGAAAACACTGGGCACTCCCACGATGGAAACATTTCACACTAGTGCCACAGCCCAAACATGTACTCACTGTCTGTAAGTAATACTGAGTTAACAACGGAAAAAATTTGGGCAGATTGTTACACATCAAAATTCTTCAAATATTAATGAACCTTATTCACACTCTACACTCAAGTTATTGTTGCAGGTAACATTTACTTTAAACAAGACTTTTTTCTAACCTAACCCAAAGGTATTTCTTTGAACTTATTTCACTTTCTTTGCAAACCACCACCAAAAGCTGTACCTCGGAAAAATATGGAACAAAATTATTAGCAATCTGAAATACTCATTAGTTACAGTGGAATGGTTATTAAATACCCGTACAGAGAAATGGTTATAACTCAGTTAAACTACAGTATCACAGTCATTCCTCCCAACTCGATACTATGTTCATTACATCACCATAGCTGCCACCATTTATGAGGGCTTGAGCTGCCACCATTTATGAGGGCCTGAGCTGCCACCATTTATGAGGGCTTGAGCTGCCACCATGTATGAGGGCTGCTACTGCCACCCTTCATGAGGGCCTGTGTGCCAGTAACAATTCCTTTTACTCTTATATATCACCATTGGTAGCGTGACGATAGGAGGCTCGTGGGTAGGTGTAATGATAGTATCAAGCAATAGGGAAGAAATAACGGTAAATACTGTAGGTAAATAATAGACACAATTATACAAATACAAAGTTTATTTAAACATGAATATGAAATTAGAAGAAAGAATTTATTTGTACTAACAGACGAAATCTAGTACTAGGCCCTCAGGCTCAACATACTCACACCATTACTGGGTGGACATATTCAATAACACTTCCAACCCTACTGGGTGGACATACTCAATAACACACAACTCTTATAGTCACTTAGCACCATAAAGACCAGGGCAACTGCCACTACAACACTCAGTCGTCAGGGGTGATACTCAAGCAACAGCCATGGGGTCCAGCCACCATGGAGTACTTTCCGACGAACTCTGAAGATCCCAGTGGATTAATTCCACCACACAAATAGCCCTACTGAGTTAGACACTCATCCACCAATGATGGGGGCTGGTAGTGGTGTGTGGCTTGGTGATCCGGGGTCACCTCGCAGGCAGAGCGTTAGGGCCAGACGAGCCAGCTATGGGGGCTATAGGTAGTCTGAAGTGTCTGACGGCCGGGTCTCACGAAGGTAACTGATCCTACTGGACCTCGGACATCTCCCCAGACATTGTGGATACAACATCCACGCTACAGACACGGCCTAGGCTGCGTTAGGGACCTGTATGGATGAAGGATGACACTTCCACCAAAAAACAGACCAGGGAGTCCACCTACTTCTATTCCGATGAATTAATTTACTGTACACTCTGACGTTGAAACTGAGACTATGAACTCAGTTTCATTCCTTACTATTATCTTCACTAACAATGCTCTGACTCAGCTATCAAAAGCAAAATTAAATTGATTACAAAGGGTTGGATGGCAACAGGTCCCAACATACAGCGTCTGCTACTAAATCCGTGGATTATATTCAAAGTTCCCTCTAAACAAAGACGGGGAAACAGAGAAAACGGGGAACGTTTCCACTGGGGGACTCAGAAGGTTTTGTGGACGTTTGAGCGTAATATGAATCCTTAAGGTTTTCAGGTTAGCCGTTATCACGATCATGACATTGGGAGGGTGTGAGGTGTGTTGGGTAGTGTGTTGGGAGTGTGTGGGGTGTGTTGGGTAGGGTGTGGGATGTGTTGGGTGGTGTGTTGGTTAATGTGTGGGGTGTGTTGATTAGTGTGTGGGGTGTGTTGAGGAATGTGTGTTTTGTGTTGGGAGGGCATGGGGTGTGTGTGTGTGTGTGTGTGTGTGTGTGTGTGTGTGAAAAGAAAGGTAGAAGGTAACCTGAAAGAAAGAAAGAAAGAAAGAAAGAATAGTGCTGAAGAACATGGGTTGTCACACTTGGAAAACACACCCTTGATATTTAAGGAGTCATGTGGACCTTCTCCCTACTTTCCTTCTTCCCAGAGACAGACAGACACACAAACAGACAGAGAAGAGACAGAGAGATAGACTGACAGATAGACAGAAAATCTTCTTTATAGATCTAATATCCAGAATAAAGTGACATACTGTAATATTACTAGGGAAAAATAGATGGTAATCAAAGCTGCCGTATTCCCTGAACATATATGACGTTACAATTTCGTACGTGTGCTTTGGGGATCGTGATATAAAAATATATGATATAGGTGTAAATAATTTATTTTAGTTGCAAATTATAATATATATCTTTCTGAACTTCGAGAAATATTTGAAGAATTTTACCGAATTTCTCGCAACAAGCAGAATCATTTGACAGGAGTCAGCAGCTGTGTTTATTACATGTCATTGTCACACATAAAATCATAATACAGTACACGATATTTTGGATAAGGAAATTAATAAAAACATGTTATAAAATAATTTTGTAAGTATTTATTAAGTGTTTGTTGTACAAATTTTCTTATTCAGAAAATTCGGAATTATTCTTAATATTTCAAAGAGTAACGTAAAATTACCAATACGTCACTGATGTTAATTTTTTCCTAGCTAGCAGACGAAATTCTGTAAAACGGCAGCGTTTTACAGATTGATGAGGAAGAGAATCACTTGAGGAGCTTAGACAATACCCACACTGCAGAAGACATCAGAGCAAATCCTGCAATTGATCTTAGGAAATGCCTTTTATGTCCCTCATGGTGTGGCTCTTCTGCTACGATTTGGTCCGTATCAGTCGAGGCATCTGTATACGATTTCGGGGACGTTTGGGTGGAGCTGTCGTATTTTTCTATCGTGACGTATGGTGGTACTGTTTCGTCCGTATTAGTCGAGGCATCTGAATACGATTTCGGGGACGTTTGGGTGAAGCTGTCGTATTTTTCTATCGTGACGTATGGAGGTACTGTTTCGTCCGTATTAGTCGAGGCATCTGAATACGATTTCGGGGACGTTTGGGTGGAGCTGTCATATTTTTCTATCATAACATCTGGTGTTAGGATTTGGTCTATATCAGTCGGCATCTGGAGGCGGAGACTGTATCATTTCCAGGGTAGTTATGACTGTCTCCAGGCTTGGCCTCTGTGAAGGCTCCCATTGCAGCATAGTATAACATAAATTCTCAAAGTGGGGTGGCAACTCTTGGATGGTGCCCCTTTCAATCAATTTTCGGAATAGATCCCTCATCATGTATCCAAATGAATAGATATCGCCGGCTGGAGTTATTGGTTGACCGGCAAATGTGTCCGGGGCAAAATATAAGAAATTTTGGTGTAAGTAACTATCCGGGAAGTTTATAGTGGCCCCAAATTTCCTCCAGTAACCAAAATCGATTATATTAGCTTATATCGCAGTCGTCCCATCTTCTTTCTGATTCTCAACAATTATCACATTATCTTCTTTCATGTCGTTATGACTTATCTCGTGGTCATGTATCTGCTGTATGCTCTTCGCGGTGGAAATAAACGCGGGTATCCAGAAATTCAACCCACGGTTACTTTCCTAAAAACTGGCCAAAGTTCGTGACCCGCAGTAGGACATAACAATTGCCGGCCAGGTGGGACAGGAGTAGTAGACCACAGGAGCCCCGCCATCACCGTATAACAGCCACAATCCGTACACTTCCTCTTCAAACACCCACGTAAGATTTTGGTGGACACCCAACTTGAGGACGGCCTGTTTATCGTTATACTCCACTAAGTAGACGGAGGCACACGTACCTTTGCCTAAAAACTTGACTACCTTAGTTACACCGGGGATATCTTCTGGTTTGGGTGTACCGTAATCCCAGCTAGAATAAATTGAAGACATAATTATTTTCTTATGAGTTTAAAATTACAAACTTAATGAGAGATAGTTTGAAATTACACTCTAAGTGTAATGTAGTAAGAGGTTTTAACTAGTGATGATGACTCGTGTATGCTTATATTGTTGTAGTGATGAGGTTAATGGGGGTGGTGATAGCTTTAATGTTGTATTGATGTTGGTTATAATATTGTAGTGATGAAGGTTATAGTGATGTTGTGATGATGGTTATAGTGTTGTAGTGATGATGGTTATAGTGATGTTGTGATGATGGTTATAGTGTTGTAGTGATGATGGTTATAGTGATGTAGTGTTAATGGTTATAGTGTTGTAGTGATGAGGTTAATGAGGGTGGTGATAGCTATAGCATTGTATTGATGTTGGTTATAGTGATGTAGTGATAGTGGATAGTGTTGTAGTGATGATGATTATAGTGTGGTAGTGATGATGGTTATAGTGTTGTAGTGATGGTGGTTATAGTGTTGTAGTGATGATATTTATAGTGTTGTAGTGATGATGATGGTTATAGGGATGTAGTGATGATGGTTATAGTGTTGTAGTGATAATGGTTATTGTGTTGCAGTGATGATGGTTTTGGTGTTGTAGTGATGGTTATGGTGTTGTATTGATAATGATTATAGTGATGTCGTGATTATGATTATAGTGTTGTAGTGATGTTGGTTATAATGTTGTAGTGAATACGATCGTTATAGTTGTAGTGATGATCGTTATTGTGTTGTAGTGATGATGATAGTCATAATGTTGTAGTTATATTGTGTTTTAGTGATGATGTTGGCTATAGTGTTGTTGTGATGATGGTGGTTATAGTGTTGTAGTGATGATGATAGTCATAATGTTGTAGTTATATTGTGTTTTAGTGATGATGTTGGCTATAGTGTTGTAGTGATGATGATGGTTATAGTAATGTAGTGATGATGGTGGTTATAGTGTTGTAGTAATGGTGATTATGGTGGTTATAGTGTTGTAGTATTGATGATGATAGTGGTTATAGTGTTGTAGTTATGATCTTATAGTGGTTTACTTATGTTACTGTTGTAGTCACAGGATGTACTTCTGGCCATTACCAGGTGTTGTTGCTGGGCTTGTTAAAGTGTTGCAGTTTCTTTGTTATCTCATTTATGCTCTTTGGGTAGAGTTGCTTGTGGTTGGTAGTGTTGTTGTTTGTAGCTGTAGTGTTGCTGCTGTTTAGTAAGCGGTTGATGTTTGCTGTGCGTTGTTACTTGTAATCGTACGTTGCGTTTGCATTGCAGTGCTGTTGTTTGCAGCCGTAGTGTTGTTTGTTTGTTGTTGCAGTGTTGATGTTTGCTGTAGTGTTGCCGTCGGTAACGTACGTTGTTATTGTAGTTGCAGTGTTGATGTTTGCAGTTGTAGTGTTGATGCTGCTTGCTGTAAGTGCGTTGATGTTTGCTGTAGTGTTGTTGCTTGTAGTTGTGTGTTGTTGTTTGTAGTTGTAGCGTTGTTGTTTGTAGTTGTAGTGTTGATGTTTGTAGTTGCAGTGCTGATGTTTGCAGTTGTAGTGTTGATGTTTGTAGTTGCAGTGCTGATGTTTGGTTGTAGTGTTGTTGTTTGTGGTTGTAGTGTTGTTGTTTGTAGTTGTAGTGTTGTTGTTTGTTGTTGTAGTGTTGTTGTTTGTAGTTGTAGTGTTGTTGTTTGTTGTTGTAGTGTTGTTGTTTGTAGTTGTAGTGTTGTTGTTTGTAGTTGTAGTGTTGTTGTTTGTTGTTGTAGTGTTGTTGTTTGTAGTTGTAGTGTTGTTGTTTGTAGTTGTAGTGTTGTTGTTTGTAGTTGTAGTGTTGTTGTTTGTAGTTGTAGTGTTGTTGTTTGTAGTTGTAGTGTTGTTGTTTGTAGTTGTAGTGTTGATGTTTGTTGTAGTGTTGTTGTTTGTAGTTGTAGTGTTGTTGTTTGTTGTAGTGTTCTTGTTTGTGTAGTTGTAGTGTTGTTTGTAGTTTTAAGTGTCGTTGTTTGTGGTTGTACTGTTGTTGTTTGTAGTTGTAATGTTGTTGTTTGTTAGGCTAGGTTAGGCTATCAGAGATATCACAATAGGGGAAGAACTAGGGAACAGTGACCACAGAGAAATCAGTTCACCCTAAATTGGGAAACGAAAAACAATGACAATATGATCAGAGTCCCAAACTTTTGATCGGCGGATTATGAGGGGTTAAGAAGGTACCTAGGTGAGGTCGCCTGGGAGCATTCTGGTCAGTCCCCGGTACGAACGGGTGAGGTCACAGGCGACACAACAATTGATCATGACTAGAATATATTCACTAGTATACTACTTAAGCAAAAGAACAAAATATACCATAAAGAAAAATTTGGTCAAATAAGAATAAGCCAAGGTGGATGACCAAAAAACTTAAACATGACATAGGAATAAAGAAAGAAATTTTTATGAAATTAAAGGGAGGGGAGGAGCAGCTCAGAAATAGGTATAATGAACTATGTAGGAATGCTAAGAAAAATGTAGGGAAGGCAGAGAGGGACTACGAAATCAAGATAGCAAGAGAATCCAAGGCGAATCCCAAGGGATTTGTCCAGGTATATAAGACAAAGGTCAAGGACAAAGTGGGACCTTTAAAGTCAGAGAAAGAGGAAGTGATCGATGATAGTGAGAAAATAAGCAAAGCATTAAACAGCTACTTCTTATCAGTTTTCACAGAAGAAATTCAAGGGGAAATTCCAGAGGTGGAACTGATATTTCGGGGAAATGAAAAAGAGAAATTAAAGAAAATCACTATCAGAAAAGAGGAAGTTCTTAAGAAGATAAATAAATTAAAAAAGACAAAATCCTCAGGGCCGGATGAAATTTTCCCTCGAGTTTTGAAAGAGTGTAACGAACAGATTAGCGGATCCCTCGTGAATTTATTTACAAAATCATTAGACACGGGAGTTGTGCCAGACTTGTGGAACAGGCAAATGTAGTACCCATATTCAAAAAGGGAGACAGAGCATCAGCGTCAAATTACCGGCCGATTTGTTTGACGTCAGTAGTGGGGAAATTTCTTGAATCAATTATAGCAAATAACATCCGATCGCATTTAGAGAAAAACAAATTATTCTTCAACTCTCAACATGGGTTTTCAAATGAAAAATCTAGTCTAACAAATCTGCTGACGTTTTTTAGGAAAGTCTTCGAGGTAGTGGATAATGACGAAAATCACGATGTTATTTACTTAGACTTTAGCAAAGCGTTTGACAGAGTACCGCAACAGAGGCTTCTGAGAAAAGTTAAGGCTCATTGGATAAAATCATAGCTCACCGATAGAACACAGTGGGTCAGCGTAGATGGTGTTAAATCTGAGTGGGGCTGTGTAACCAGTGGGGTTCTCCAGGGGTCAGTACTAGCCCCACTCTTGTTCATAATCTACATAAACGATCTAGATACTGGGATCAGCAGTGACATAAGCAAGTTTGCGGATGACACCAAAATAGGGCGGCAGATTAATTCAGGGCAGGATGCAAATGCATTACAGGGGGATCTAAATAAACTGCAGGTGTGGTCTGAAAAATGGCAAATAAAATTCAACACCAGCAAGTGTAGCGTACTTAATATTGGAAGAACAAATACTGACAATGTATACAGCCTTAACAATATCAACCTAGAGAAGTCGACTTGTGAAAGAGACCGTACATCCCTAGTGCTTCCCAACAGTGTGTAACAGAGCCCGTACATCCCCAGTGCTTCCCAACAGTGTGTAACAGAGCCCGTACATCCCCAGTGCTTCCCAACAGAGTGTAACAGAGCCCATACATCCCCAGTGCTTCCCAACAGTGTGTAACAGAGCCCGTACATCCCTAGTGCTTCCCAACAGTGTGTAACAGAACCCATACATCCCCAGTGCTTCCCAACAGAGTGTAACAGAGCCCGTACATCCCTAGTGCTTCCCAACAGAGTGTAACAGAGCCCGTACATCCCCAGTGCTTCCCAACAGTGTGTAACAGAGCCCGTACATCCCCAGTGCTTCCCAACAGTGTGTAACAGATTCCGTACATCCCTAGTGCTTGCCAACAGTGTGTACTTAGAGAGCTGACCCACCAGTTAGTTAGGTGATGGTTAAGTAAGCGAGTTAGTGAAATGTGTGGGATATTTTTCACAGCTGCGTCCACTTGTGTTGTTCTCAACGGTCCGCCAGCTGCAACATCCAGGTGCTAAATTCGGCTTATCATCCTCCAGGAATATATTGTTAAAGTAACTGCACTTTGGTTTATTGTAACCTAACCTGCATTTTTTGTATCAAACATCATTTATCACAAATTATCAGTCATGCGACCATCTGAAACGTTTATGGACATTATTTTGTATGGACGTGATGTACTTTTGACTGCCTTGCGCGGTGTGTGTGTGTGTGGAGTAGTGCAGGGAATGGCCCGTGCCCCTGTAGCAACCCCCCCCCCTCCCAGGTCGCCTATAATATGCCTTTAAACATTATTATTATTATCATTTGTACTTACATGACACTTTCTTCTACAAGTATAAGCAGATGCATATACATGAAATCCACAGAAATAAAAATCATTCATAATTATCGAAAAAATAATCAAAATTTAGTGTGAATCCGAATTTTTGAACTGAACCAGTTTGTAATTGTGCACAGTTTCTAAACGCCAATACTGTGTGAGCTGACCCCCTAATATGCCATCTGTCAAGAAAACACATTCCCAAATCTTTTGAAAATGTTCACAAATCTTTGTCGAATTTCTAGAAAACATTCACATATCCCAATTAAAATTTCTTCTTACCTTGTGACATACAGAACTTTGCGTCGTTTTCTCTCAATTCGAGGAGGTCGGGCAAACATGATCTGCGATCCTTAGTTGCAGAGCCTTAACTAGGTATAATTGACTGACTGGCTGGCTATCTTAAGTCACAACAAACTTTAATATCGTCAAACAAACCAATGAAAGCAGTAGTGAACGTAGAAGGTAACCTGAAAGAAAGAAAGAAAGAAAGAATAGTGCTGAAGAGCATGGGTTGTCACACTTGGTAAACACACCCTTGATATTTAAGGAGTCATGTGGACCTTCTCCCTACTTTCCTTCTTCCCAGAGACAGACAGACACACAAACAGACAGAGAAGAGACAGAGAGATAGACTGACAGATAGACAGAAAATCTTCTTTATAGATCTAATATCCAGAATAAAGTGACATACTGTAATATTACTAGGGAAAAATAGATGGTAATCAAAGCTGCCGTATTCCCTGAACATATATGACGTTACAATTTCGTACGTGTGCTTTGGGGATCGTGTTATAAAAATATATGATATAGGTGTAAATAATTTATTTTAGTTGCAAATTATAATATATATCTTTCTGAACTTCGAGAAATATTTGAAGAATTTTACCGAATTTCTCGCAACAAGCAGAATCATTTGACAGGAGTCAGCAGCTGTGTTTATTACATGTCATTGTCACACATAAAATCATAATACAGTACACGATATTTTGGATAAGGAAATTAATAAAAACATGCTATAAAATAATTTTGTAAGTATTTATTAAGTGTTTGTTGTACAAATTTTCGTATTCAGAAAATTCCGAATTATTCTTAATATTTCAAAGAAAAACGTAAAATTACCAATACGTCACTGATGTTAATTTTTTCCTAGTTAGCAGACGAAATTCTGTAAAACGGCAGCGTTTTACAGATTGATGAGGAAGAGAATCACTTGAGGAGCTTAGACAATACCCACACTGCAGAAGACATCAGAGCAAATCCTGCAATTGATCTTAGGAAATGCCTTTTATGTCCCTCATGGTGTGGCTCTTCTGCTACGATTTGGTCCGTATCAGTCGAGGCATCTGTATACGATTTCGGGGACGTTTGGGTGGAGCTGTCGTATTTTTCTATCGTGACGTATGGAGGTACTGTTTCGTCCGTATTAGTCGAGGCATCTGAATACGATTTCGGGGACGTTTGGGTGAAGCTGTCGTATTTTTCTATCGTGACGCATGGAGGTACTGTTTCGTCCGTATTAGTCGAGGCATCTGAATACGATTTCGGGGACGTTTGGGTGGAGCTGTCATATTTTTCTATCATAACATCTGGTGTTAGGATTTGGTCTATATCAGTCGAGGCATCTGGAGGCGGAGACTGTATCATTTCCAGGGTAGTTATGACTGTCTCCAGGCTTGGCCTCTGTGAAGGCTCCCATTGCACCATAGTATAACATAAATTCTCAAAGTGGGGTGGCAACTCTTGGATGGTGCCCCTTTCAATCAATTTTCGGAATAGATCCCTCATCATGAATCCAAATGAATAGATATCGCCGGCTGGAGTTATTGGTTGACCGGCAAATGTGTCCGGGGCAAAATATAAGAAATCTTGGTGTAAGTAACTATCCGGGAAGTTTATAGTGGCCCCAAATTGCCTCCAGTAACCAAAATCGATTATATTAGCTTATATCTCAGTCGTCCCATCTTCTTTCTGATTCTCAACAATAATGACATTATCATCTTTCATGTCGTTATGACTTATGTCGTGGTCATGTATCTGCTGTATGCTCTTCGCGGTGGAAATAAACGCGGGTATCCAGAAATTCAGCCCACGGTTACTTTCCTAAAAACTGGCCAAAGTTCGTGACCCGCAGTAGGACATAACAATTGCCGGCCAGGTGGGACAGGAATAGTAGACCACAGGAGCCCCGCCATCACCTTATAACATCCACAATCCGTACACTTCCTCTTCAAACACCCACGTAAGATTTTGGTGGTCACCCAACTTGAGGACGGCCTGTTTAATTATACTCCACTATAGAGTGGAGGCACACGTACCTTGCCTAAAACTTGACCCGCCTTAGTTACACCGACATTCTGGTTTGGCTTACTGCAACCAGCTAGAAACAATTGAAGACATAATTATTTTCTATGAGTTTAAAATTACAAACTTAATGAGAGATAGTTTGAAATTACACTCTAAGTGTAATGTAGTAAGAGGTTTTAACTAGTGATGATGACTCGTGTATGCTTATATTGTTGTAGTGATGAGGTTAATGGGGGTGGTGATAGCTTTAATGTTGTATTGATGTTGGTTATAATATTGTAGTGATGAAGGTTATAGTGATGTTGTGATGATGGTTATAGTGTTGTAGTGATGATGGTTATAGTGATGTTGTGATGATGGTTATAGTGTTGTAGTGATGATGGTTATAGTGATGTAGTGTTAATGGTTATAGTGTTGTAGTGATGAGGTTAATGAGGGTGGTGATAGCTATAGCATTGTATTGATGTTGGTTATAGTGATGTAGTGATAGTGGATAGTGTTGTAGTGATGATGATTATAGTGTGGTAGTGATGATGGTTATAGTGTTGTAGTGATGGTGGTTATAGTGTTGTAGTGATGATATTTATAGTGTTGTAGTGATGATGATGGTTATAGGGATGTAGTGATGATGGTTATAGTGTTGTAGTGATAATGGTTATTGTGTTGCAGTGATGATGGTTTTGGTGTTGTAGTGATGGTTATGGTGTTGTATTGATAATGATTATAGTGATGTCGTGATTATGATTATAGTGTTGTAGTGATGTTGGTTATAATGTTGTAGTGAATACGATCGTTATAGTTGTAGTGATGATCGTTATTGTGTTGTAGTGATGATGATAGTCATAATGTTGTAGTTATATTGTGTTTTAGTGATGATGTTGGCTATAGTGTTGTTGTGATGATGGTGGTTATAGTGTTGTAGTGATGATGATAGTCATAATGTTGTAGTTATATTGTGTTTTAGTGATGATGTTGGCTATAGTGTTGTAGTGATGATGATGGTTATAGTAATGTAGTGATGATGGTGGTTATAGTGTTGTAGTAATGGTGATTATGGTGGTTATAGTGTTGTAGTATTGATGATGATAGTGGTTATAGTGTTGTAGTTATGATCTTATAGTGGTTTACTTATGTTACTGTTGTAGTCACAGGATGTACTTGCCATTACCAGGTGTTGTTGGGTTGGGTTTGTGCCAGTGTTGTAGTTTTGTTGTTATTCCTTATTTATGTTCTTGTAGAGTTGTTTGTGGTTGTAGTGTTGTTGTTTGTAGTTGTAGTGTTGTTGTTTGTTGTTGTAGTGTTGATGTTTGTTGTAGTGTTGTTGTTTGTAGTCGTAATGTTGTTGTTTGTAGTTGTAGTGTTGATGTTTGTAGTTGTAGTGTTGATGTTTGTTGTAGTGTTGTTGTTTGTAGTTGTAGTGTTGATGTTTGTAGTTGTAGTGTTGTTGTTTGTAGTTGTAGTGTTGTTGTTTGGTGAAAATGCCAGAAAAAGCTGATGTTTGTAGTTGCAGCGTTGATGCTTGTAGCCAGTGTTGATGTTTGTAGTTGTAGTGTTGTTGTTTGTAGTTGTAGTGTTGTTGTTTGTAGTTGTAGTGTTGATGTTTGTAGTTGTAGTGTTGATGTTTGTAGTTGTAGTGTTGATGTTTGTTGTAGTGTTGATGTTTGTTGTGGGTGTTGTTGTTTGTAGTCAGTAGTGTTGTTGGGTTTGCAGTTGCAGCGTTGTTGTTTGCAGTTGCAGTGCTGATGCTTGTAGCCGTAGTGTTGACGTTTGGTTGTAGTGTTGATGTTTGCTGCAGTGTTGTTGCTTGGTAGCGCAGTGTTGTTGCTTGCAGTTGGGTAGTGTTGTTGTTTGCAGTTGTAGTGTTGTTGTTTGTAGTTGTAGTGTTGATGTTTGTTGTAGTGTTGTTGTTTGTAGTTGTAGTGTTGTTGTTTGTTGTAGTGTTCTTGTTTGTGTAGTTGTAGTGTTGTTTGTAGTTTTAAGTGTCGTTGTTTGTGGTTGTACTGTTGTTGTTTGTAGTTGTAATGTTGTTGTTTGTTAGGCTAGGTTAGGCTATCAGAGATATCACAATAGGGGAAGAACTAGGGAACAGTGACTACAGAGAAATCAGTTCACCCTAAATTGGGAAACGAAAAACAATGACAATATGATCAGAGTCCCAAACTTTTGATCGGCGGATTATGAGGGGTTAAGAAGGTACCTAGGTGAGGTCGCCTGGGAGCATTCTGGTCAGTCCCCGGTAGGAACGGTTGAGGTCACTGGCGACACATCAATTGATCATGACTAGAATATATTCACTAGTATACTACTTAAGCAAAAGAAAAAAATATACCATAAAGAAAAATTTGGTCAAATAAGAATAA
>NW_024755907.1:0-6889 GCF_018991925.1 Homarus americanus
GAGGCGTATCTGGGAAAGTCAGAGGCATACCAGGGAGTGTCAGAGGTGCACTGGGAGAATGAGAGGTGTACCTGGGAGCATGGGAGGTACCTGGGAGGTCAGAGGTACCTGGGAGTATCAGAGGTGTACCTGGAGTGCAGAGAGGTGTTCCTGGGAGTGTCTGAGGTACCTGGGAGTGTGAAGTAGCCTGGTGAGTGTCGGAGGCGGACCTGGGAGTGTCGGAGGTGTACCTGGAATAACAGAGGTGTGGAGTGTCAGAGGCGCATCTGGGAAAGTCAGAGGCATACCAGGGAGGTCAGAGGTGTACCTGGGAGTATGAGAGGCACCTGGAGCACGGAGGTGTACCTGGGAGTGTCAGAGGTACCTGGGAGTATCAGAGGTGTACCTGGGAGTGTCAGAGGTGTACCTAGAGTGTCAGGGGTGTTACTGGGAGTGTAGAAGGTGTAACTGGGATTGTCAGAGGTGTACCAGGGAGTGTCAGGTGGTGTCCCTGTGAGTCTCAAAGGTGTACCTGGGAGTATCAGATGTGTACCTTGGAAGATCGGAGGTGCAATGGGAATATCGGTGGTGTACCCAGGAGTGTCAGAGGTGTACCTGGGAATGTCAGAGGTGTATTTGGAGTACAGAGAGGTATCTGGGAGTGTCAGAGGATGTACCTGGGAGGTCTGAGGTGCACCTGGGAGTGTCTGAGGCACCTGGGAGGTCAGAGAAGCACCAGGGAGTGTCACAGGAGTGCCTGGGAGTGTTAGAGGTGATTAGGGAGTGTCTGAGGTGTACCTGAGAGTGTCAGAGGTGTATCTGGGAGTGTCAGAGGTGTACCTGTGAGTGTCAGCAGGTACCTGGGAGTGTCAGAGGTGTGCCTGGGAGTGTCAGACGTGTGCCTAGGAGTGTCACAGGTGCACTTGGGAGTGTCAGAGGTGAACCTTGGAGTGTCTGAGGTGAACCTGGGAGTGTCTGAGGTGTAACTGGCTGTGTCTGAGGTGTACCTGGGAGTGTCTGAGGTGTACCTGGGAGTGTCAGAGATGTACCAGGGAGTGTCACAAGAGTACCTGGGAGTGTTAGAGGTGTATTAGGGAGTGTCGGACGTGTACCTGGGAGTGTCAGAGGTGTACCACGGAATGTCAGTGGAGTACCTGGGACTGTCAGAGGTGTACCTGGAAGTGTCAGAGGTGTACCTGGGAGTGTCAGCGGTGTACCTGGGAGTGTCGGAGGTGTACATGGGAGTGTGAGAAGTGTACCTGGGAGTGTCGGAGGTGTACCTGCGAGTGTCGGAGGTGTACCTGGGAATGTCAGAGGCGTACTTGGGAGTGTCAGAGGTGTGCACAGAGTGTCACCCAGGAGTGCCTGGGAGTGTCGGAGGTGTACCTGGGAGTGTCGGAGGTGTACCTGGGAATGTCAGAGGTGTACCTGGGAGTGTCAGAGATGTACCTGAGAGTGTCACAGGAGTACCTGGGATTGTCAGAGATGTACCTGGCAGTGTCAGAGATGTACCTGGGAGTGTCACAGGAGTTCCTGGGAGTCTCAAAGGTGTACCTGGGAATATCGGAGGTGTACCTGGGAATATCGGAGGTATACCTGGGAATATCGGAGGTGTACCTGGGAGTGTCAGAGGTGTAACTGGGAGTATCGGAGTTGTGCCTGGGAGTGTCACAGGAGTACCTGGGATTGTCAGAGGTGTACCTGGCAGTGTCAGAGGTGTACCTGGGAGTGTCGGAGGTGTACCTGGGAGTGGCACAAGAGTACCTGGGATTGTCAGAGGTGTCCCTAGCAGTGTCAGAGGTGTACCTGGGAGTGTCAGAGGAGTACCAGGAAGTGTCAGAGGAATACCTAGGAGTGTCAGAGGTGTACCTGGGAGTGTCAAAGGTGTATCAGGAAATGTCAGTGGAGTACCAGGGAGTGTCAGAGGAATACCTAGGAGTGTCAGAGGTGTACCTGGGAGTGTCAGCAGTGTACCTGGGAGTGTCGGAGGTGTACCTGGGAGTGTGAGAAGTGTACCTGGGAGTGTCAGAGGTGTACCTGGGAGTGTAGGAGGTGTACCTGGCAGTGTCAGAGGTGTGCCTGGGGAGTGTCAGAGATGTACCTGGGAGTGTCAGTGGAGTACCTGTGAGTGTCAAAGGTGTACCTGAGAATGTCAGAGGTGTACCTGGGAGTGTAAGAGGTGTACCTGGGATTGTCTGACGTGCACCTGGGAGTGTCAGAGGTGTACCAGGGAATGTCAGTGGAGTACTTGATAGTGTCAGAGGTGTACCTGGGAGTGTCAGAGGTGTACCTTGGAGTGTCAGAGGTGTACCTGGGAGTGTCAGAGGTGTACCTGGGAGTGTCAGAGGTGTGACTGGGAGTGTCAGAGGTGCACTTGGGAGTGTCAGAGGTGCACATTGGAGTGTCTGAGGTGTACCTGGGAGTGTCTGAGGTGTACCTGGCAGTGTCAGCAGTGTACCTGGCAGTGTCTAAGGTGTAACTGGCAGTGTCAGCGGTGTACCTGGGAGTGTCAGCGGTGCACCTGGGCGTATTAGAGGTGTATCAGGGAGTGTCAGTGGAGTACCTAGTAGTGTCAGAGGTGTACCTAGGAGTGTGAGAAGTGTACCTGGGAATGCCTGGGGTGTACCTGGGAGTGTCAGAGGTGTACCTGGGAGTGTCAGGGTGTACCAGGGAGTGTCAGTGGAGTACCTAGAGTGTCAGAGGTGTACCTGGGAGGTCAGAAGTGTACCTGGGAGTCAGCGGTGTTCTGGGAGCAAGCGGACGTGTACTCAGAGTGCTGGGGTGGTGTACCAGGAATGTCAGGAGTACCTGGGAGTGTCAGGTGTGCACCTGGGAGTGTCAGAGTGGTGCCTGGGAGTGTCAGAGGTGTACCTGGGAGTGTCAGGAGGTGTACCTGGGACAGAGGTGTACCTGGGAGGGGAGGTACCTGGCAGTGTCAGAGGTGTACCTGGGAGTGTGCCTGGAGATGTACCTGGGGAGTGCGGGAGTACCTAGTGAGTGTCAGAGGTGTACGAGAATGTCAGAGGTGTACCTGGGAGCATCGGAGGTGTACCTGGGAATATCGGAGGCCTGGAGTGCAGAGGTGTACCAGGAATGTCAGTGAAGTACTTGGGAGTGTCAGAGGTACCTGGGAGTGTCAGGAGGTGTACCTTGGAGTGTCAGAGGTGTACCTGGGAGTGTCAGAGGTGTACCTGGGAGTGTGGGAGGTGTGACTGGGAGTGTCAGAGGTGCACTTGGGAGTGTCAGAGGTGTACCTGGGAGTGTCAGAGGTGTACCTTGAGTGTCTGAGGTGTACCTGGGAGTGTCTGAGGTGCACCTGGCAGTGTCAGTGGTGTACCTGGCAGTGTCTGAGGTGTGACTGGCAGTGTCAGCGGTGTACCTGGGAGTGTCAGGTGCACCTGGGCGTATTAGAGGTGTATCAGGAGTGTCAGTGGAGTACCTAGGAGTGCAGAGAGTTTAGGAGTGTGAGAAGGGGTATCTGGGAATGCCTGGGGTGTACCTTGGGAGTGTCAGAGGTGTACCTGGGAGCAGGGCGTACCAGGAGTGTCAGGGGAGCACCTAGGGAGGTTGGGAGGTGACCTGGGAGTGTCAGAAGTGTACCTGGGAGGTCAGAGGTGTATCTGGGAGTGTCGGACGTGTACCTGTGAGTGTCTGTGGTGTACCAGGGAATGTTAGTGAGCACCTGAGTGTCAGAGGTGCCCGAGGTCAGAGGTACCTGGGAGTGTCAGAGGTGCACCTGGGAGGCCGGAGGCACCTGGGAGTGTCTGGAGGGCACCTGGGAGTGTCAGAGGTGTACCTGTGATTGTCGGAGGTGTACCTGGGAGTGTAAGAAGTGTTCCTGGAGTGTCGGAGGTGTACCTGGGAGTGTCGGGTGTACCTAGGAGTGTCGAGGTGTACTTGGGAGGCCAGAGGTGTATCTGGGAGTGTTGGGTACCTGGAGTGTCTGAGGTACCTGGGAGGTCGGTGTGCCTGGGAGTGTCAGAGGTGCACTTGGAGTGTCAGAGGTGCACCTGGAGTGTCTGAGGTACCTGGGAGTGTCTGAGGTGCACCTGGCTGTGTCTGAGGTGTACCTGGCATTGTTCAGGTGTAACTGACAGTGTCAGAGGAGTAGCTGGGAGTGTCAGAGGTGTGCCTGGGAGCATCAGGAGGGTACCTGGGAGTATCGGAGGTACCTGGGAGTGTCAGAGGTGTACCTGGGAGTGTCGGAGGTGTACCTGGGAGTGTGAGAAGTGTTCTCTGGGAGTGTCGGAGGTGTACCTGGGAGTGTCAGAGGTGTACTCGGAGTGTCAGAGGTGTACCTGGGAGGTCAGAGATGCCTGGGAGGCCAGATGTATCTGGGAGCCGGACGTGTACTGGGAGGTCAGAGGTGAAACACGGAAATGTCAGTGAGTACGGGACTGTCAGAGGTGTACTGGGAGCGCCAGAGGTGTACTCTGTGAGCGTCGGAGGGATCTGGGAGGTCAGAGGTGTACCTGGGAGTGCCAGAGGTGTACCTGGGAGTGTCAGAGGTGTACTCGAATTTTAGGTGTACCTGAAGTGTCAGAGATGTACTTGAGAGTGTCACAGGAGTACCTGGGAGGTCAGAGGTGTACTTGGGAGTGTGAGAGGTGTACCAGGAGCACGGAGGTTTACATGGGAGTGTTGGTGTCCCTGGGAGTGTCGGAGGTGCACCAGGAGCGTGAGAAGTGCACCGGGAGTGTCACAGGTGTACCTGGGAGTGTCGGAGGTGCACTTGGAAGTGGAGAAGTGTCTGGGAGGTCGGAGATGTACCTGGGAGTGTCAGAGGTGTACCTCGAGTGTCAGAGGTACCTGGGAGTGTCAGAGGTGCCTGGAGTGTTGGGAGATGTACCTGGAGTGTCAGAGGTGTATTCTGGGAGCAAGCGGATGTGTACCTGGGAGGTCAGAGTAACCACGGAATGTCAGGTGAGTACCTGGGATCTGTCAGAGGTGTACCTGGGAGTGTCAGAGGTGTACCTGGGAGTGCAGAGGTGTACCTAGGAGTGTCAGGAGGTACCTGGGAGCGTCCTCGAGGTGTACCTAGGGAGTGTCGAAGTTGTACCCAGGAGTGTCGGAGGTGGACCTGGTGTCGGAGGTACCTGGGAATAACAGAGGTACCTGGGAGTCAGAGGTGTACCTGGGAGGTCAGAGGTGTTCTGGGAGGCCAGAGGTACTGGGAATTTCAGAGGTGTACCTGGGGTTCAGAGATGTACCTGAGAGTATCACAGACATTTGGGATTGTCGGAGGGGTGTACCTGGCAGTGTGGGAGAGGTGTACCTGGGAGGTCGAGATGTACCTGGGAGTGTCAGAGATGGCCTGGGAGTGTCACAGGAGCACCTGGGAGTTTTAGAGGTGTACCTGGGAGTTGGGGAGATGTACCTGGGAGTGTCACAGGAGTACCTGGGAGTCTCAAAGGTGTACCTTGGGAATATCAGAGGTGTGGCCTGTGTGCCTGGGAATATCGGAGGATACCTGGGAATACTGGAGGTGTACCTGGGAGGCTGGGAGGTAACTGGGAGGCCAGAGGTGCCTGGAGTGTCACAGGAAGGGCTCTGGGATTGTCAGGAGGTGCCTGGCAGTGTCAGAGGTGTGCTCTGGGAGTGTTTTGAGGTAATTTGGGAGTGGCAATATGAGTACCTGGATTGCAGAGGTGTCTCCTGGCAGCACAGAGGTGTACCTGGAGTGTCAGAGGAGCACCAGGCGGCCAGAGTGAAATACCTAGGAGTGTCAGAGGTGTACCTCTAGAGTGTCAGAGGTGTACCAGGAAATGCTGTGAGTACCAAGGAGGCCAAAGCGAATAAATAGGAGGCCAGAGGTGTACCTGGGAGTGTTGGGGTGGTGTACCTGGGAGGCCGGAGGTGTAACTGGGAGTGTGGGAGAAGTAACGGGGAGTGTCAGAGGTGTACCTGGGAGTGTGGGAGTGTATCTGGGAGCACGAGGTGTACTTGGGAGGCTGGGAGGTGTACTCTGGAATGTCACAGGTGCTCAGAGTGTCGGAAGTGTACCTGGGAATGTCAGAGGCAATATAAGGGAGTGTCAGAGGTGTATCTGGGAGTGTCATGGTACCTGGGGAGTGTCTTGAGGGTACCTGGGAGCAAGTCACGTGTGCCTAGGAGTGCTCAGGTGCACTTGGAGTGTCAGAGTGCACCTGGAGTGTCTGAGGTGTACCTGGGAGTGTCTGAGGTGTGTACCTGGCTGTGTCTGGAGGTGTGCCTGGCGTTGTTCGAGGTGGGACTGACAGTGTCAAGCGGTGTACCTGGGAGTGTTGGGGTGCACCTACAAGAGGTGCATCAGGGAGTGACTGGGAGGAGTACCTAGGGAGTGTCAGGAGGTGTCACAGGAGTACCTGGGAGGCCAGAGGCACTTGGGAGGGGAGAGAGGTGTGTAGGAGTATCGGGAGGTTTACCTGGGAGCAAGCCGGAGTTCTACCTGGGAGTGTTGAGGTGTAACCAGGAGGCGTGAGAAGTGTAACTGGGAGGCCAAGCAGGTGTACCTGGGAGGCCGGAGGTGTGCCTGGGAGTGCAAGAATTGTTCCCGGAGGTCAGGGTTTACCTGGGAGGTCAGAGGTTTAACACCTCGAGTGTCACAGGTGTACCTGGGAGGCTCAGAGGTGTACCTGGGGAGTGTCAGAGATGTACCTGGGAGGCCAGAGGTGTATTTGGAGCAATGGACGTGCCTGGGAGTGCTGGGGAGGTGTACCAAGGAATGTCAATGAGCACGAGACTGTCAGAGGTGTACCTGGGAGCCAGAGGTACCTGGGAGTGTCAGAGTAAAAAATTTCAGAGTGTCAGAGGTGTACCTGGGAGTGTCTGAGGTGCCTGGGAGGCCGAAGTTGTACCTGCGAGTGTCGGAGGCGTGACCTGGAGCAAGCCGGAGGTGTACCTGGGAATAACAGGTCAGAGTGTCAGATGC
>NW_024755908.1:0-15571 GCF_018991925.1 Homarus americanus
CAAAATAATATCACTCAACAAAATTATAGCACCCCAACAGGTGTACACTTCCTAACCTAACCTAACCACTGCTCTGGGGAACAAGGTTATACCTGAGATCAGAATTATGAAGAATTAGAGGCATTAAAAGAATCAAATCACAGTATCACTCTGGTTCCACTTAATGGCACAAACATTCAAAAAAACACTACTATCAAAATTATTTAAGAAATATTAAACTACACACGTCAAGATAATATCAGTCTGAGGAATGGTGTTAACTACACCCGTAATAAGGAAGATAAAATGTTCCTCTAGGTATCTCCTAGAATCCTAGACTCACGGTCTCCGTGTGACCATTAATATACTCAGATAGCCCCAGTGTACTCCCAGTGCGTCCATGGGCAGGAAGAGAGTGAGCCAATCAGACCCTGTGCAGTTGAGAGGAGCTTTAGCTTCCCGTTAGCAAGAGGGTTTCACTAAGCGGCTCTGGACATGTGGTGTTGTGAGCCGACGTCCGCTGGGCACCCAGACGGCTAGATTCCCTCAAGAGATCCTTTGGTACCCCGCTAAACAGTGACAGGCCTACTCTGATCGGTCCAATGGCGACAGTCGCCACCCTCAATCATCAACGGCAGTCTCAAACGGCAGTCAATCTCTCGCAGTCAAACTCCGGTCAACTCCAGTCAACTCCAATCAAGTGGGTTCTGACGGAAACCCTGAAATGAACTCACTGTTAGCTCTAGTTTACTTTATCACTGCCCTATCTAACCCTGTCTGAGATCGAATGAGACTTACTTGTTATACTGCAATAGCGCAGCACAGGTGACTAGGCCACGTGACTATTTCTGATGGACGCGCGGAACGTCTTGTCTGTGTGACTGCTCTCTGGGACTGGGAGAGAACCCGCCTCGTGTCCTCTCAAGGCGTTAGCTTGGGCCTACGTGATATATTTTCCGCCTAACTAATAACTCCTTGGGACACCCGTAACATTATTCAGACTGCTAAACGATCTATAATAATTTCAAATTCAATAATAGTCCCTTAACTTCATGAATCGCATCATTATTAATTCGGTAAATCATATTTAATATCATATAGGCCTAGTTCCGCAATCTCTCGCTACGAGCAGGCAGCGCTCCCTCCCCTCAGATGACCTTGAACGCTCAGTATCACTCATGGCGGGGCATTTGAAATTACTCTGAAATTTCTGGATATTACAATCGACCCCCCTAAAAAAGACAGCACTGTCCTCATGTGCTGAGAAAACATGCATACGACCCCCCTAAAATTTTGTTCTAAGGACTGCACCTCACCCCTTTTGCTAAATGCAGCATTCCCGTCTTCTCTTCTCTCCTTTTCTCTCCCGCTAACACTCGACCCCCCTAAAAAAGACAGCACTGCCCTCATGTGCTGAGAGAACAACTTAAAACCCACCTTCAACTCTGTACTATTCCACTCGCAGCTAGCAACTCCATTTCTTCCTAGCCCAACTCAATACCAACCAGAACATCACGCTCCCCTTTTGCCTGGCCCTTAACTAGAGAACCAATGTCAAAAAAAAATACACAGTCCAAAACAAACATGCTCTCCTTTTGCCTGGCCCTTGAGCTAAGAGGAACCAGTGTCAAAAAAAAATACTCAGTCCATCTCCAACATGCTCTCCTTTGCCTGGCCCTTGAGCTAAGAGGAACCAGTGTCAAAACAATACTCAGTCCACGTCTCCGAACCTCATGCCGGCAGACCAACCCTCTGACAATGTACCAGCCCATATTAGTGAGGCCCTGGACATTACAACCGTACTCTCAATCCCGCTCATGACAGCAACTCAATCCCGCTCATGACAGCAACCACTACTCAACGCACATCTCTGACCTAACCATCTCTCCAATCCCCTCTGCCCTACTCACAACTCCTCCAACTCACCCCGTACGACCTGCCCTTTCTCATTACCATGCACCCTAAACTGTAATCGGTCGGCTTCGTCTTGTCTCTCAGCTGGAGGGCTCGATCAACCTCTCTGAACTACTTACGTACCCCTATATTTCCCACTTGGACCTCACACTTCCTTGACTGCTGGACGTGTGCCTGACATTCACCCCTTGTTTCCTCCCTGAACCGTTGAATGTGTGCCTGAGACTCCCACTTGAACCTGTTTACCTGTGCTTGATAATCCCTCTTTAGGTCTCCGACCTCCTCTCTCAGCTGTACCAAGGTCCCGCGGCCGTCTCTCTTCCTCCTCATACACATCTCTATTGTCAAGCCTAACCAACTCAGTCCGGGCACAAGGATGAGCATCAGTGCGAGTTCAATCCCTACCATTGCTAACCAACACATGATGGCGTTCATTATCCCAACCACAGTACTATCAGTCACGACATTAAAAACTACGCTCTGCTACCATTTGTAACCGGTCGGAATTTGCTGGACTTTAATTTCTCCCTTGACTTGGGGTTTATTAAAATTTAATAGATGGTAAAGGCAGTGGAAGCGCCCCTTTGAGAAAAATCCCGAACCAGCACAAGAACACTTAAATCTACTACACAAAATGAACTGTCCGTGACCCGTGGAAGGATAGCGTCTGTGACTGGGATGAATGAGACACACTGTAAAATTTAGACACTTATATTCCCTCCAACACTACAAACACAATCAAATAATGGTACACCAATATGCGCACCTCTTAACTTAAACTTTAAACACTACTCTGGGGAATAAAAGTCATACATGACATAGAAATTATTAGAAACACAGGCAACAATAAATTTGAAGTATTAAGAAATGTTGCTCGCCCACATGAACAGGCCTTAAGGCTTTCAGCAAAATAATATCACTCAACAAAATTATAGCACCCCAACAGGTGTACACTTCCTAACCTAACCTAACCACTGCTCTGGGGAACAAGGTTATACCTGAGATCAGAATTATGAAGAATTAGAGGCATTAAAAGAATCAAATCACAGTATCACTCTGGTTCCACTTAATGGCACAAACATTCAAAAAAACACTACTATCAAAATTATTTAAGAAATATTAAACTACACACGTCAAGATAATATCAGTCTGAGGAATGGTGTTAACTACACCCGTGATAAGGAAGATAAAATGTTCCTCTAGGTATCTCCTAGAGTCCTAGACTCACAGTCTCAGTGTGTGACCATTAATATACTCAGATAGCCTCAGTGTACTCCCAGTGCGTCCATGGGCAGGAAGAGAGTGAGCCAATCAGACCCTGTGCAGTTGAGAGGAGCTTTAGCTTCCCGTTAGCAAGAGGGTTTCACTAAGCGGCTCTGGACATGTGGTGTTGTGAGCCGACGTCCGCTGGGCACCCAGACGGCTAGATTCCCTCAAGAGATCCTTTGGTACCCCGCTAAACAGTGACAGGCCTACTCTGATCGGTCCAATGGCGACAGTCGCCACCCTCAATCATCAACGGCAGTCTCAAACGGCAGTCAATCTCTCGCAGTCAAACTCCGGTCAACTCCAGTCAAGTGGGTTCTGACGGAAACCCTGAAATGAACTCACTGTTAGCTCTAGTTAACTTTATCACTGCCCTATCTAACCCTGTCTGAGATCGAATGAGACTTACTTGTTATACTGCAATAGCGCAGCACAGGTGACTAGGCCACGTGACTATTTCTGATGGACGCGCGGAACGTCTTGTCTGTGTGACTGCTCTCCGGGACTGGGCTAGCCAGCGTCGTGTCTCCCCAAGGCGCTAGCTTGGGCCTACGTGATATATTTTCCGCCTAACTAATAACTCCTTGGGACACCCGTAACATTATTCAGACTGCTAAACGATCTATAATAATTTCAAATTCAATAATAGTCCCTTAACTTCATGAATCGCATCATTATTAATTCGGTAAATCACATTTAATATCATATAGGCCTAGTTCCGCAATCTCTCGCTACGAGCAGGCAGCGCTCCCTCCCCTCAGATGACCTTGAACGCTCAGTATCACTCATGGCGGGGCATTTGAAATTACTCTGAAATTTCTGAATATTACATATATATATATATATATATATATATATATATATATATATATATATATATATATATATACTGCAGGGCTAGGGAGTTGCTGTGTGGTGAGGAGCTTGTTGAGAGGTCTTGTTGGTTTGAGAGCGTTGAGTAGAATGATGTTCACGGCTGTTGTTGAGATTGTCGGACCGTAATCCGACACAGGCCTTTGCCTGTAGGCGACCCGTTTGGTGGTTCCGGCTGGAGCTCTCGGAGCAGCCAGACCGGATTTGGGATTGGGGATGCAGGTTGTCCTACCTGCAGATATGAAAGGATACTGCAGGTTTGCAAGTGTGAGCAGACCCTCGGTCAGTGAACGTTTACCACCAACCCCCACCCTTGGACGTGGTCAGTTTCGGAGTGGCGCGCCCCCCGAACTGGGGTCCGCACTTGCTGGGGAGGATACTTCCAAAGCTAATTTTTTTTTTACGGGAATTAGCCCACCCGGGCACAGGTCAAACGACCCACAACGGAGCCTGAGGGGCGAAAAAAAAAGAATGGAAAGAAATTGAAAATATAGAAAAAAAGGTTATACTGTATTAATCTACACCACGAAGATGCCGGAAAACCAGCTTTTTAAAGTGAGACAGATTGTAAGAGCAAGGAAACACAGAAGAAGGCAGAGCATTCCACAGTTTGGCTGTGTGAGGAAAGAAGGAGGTACTATAACGGGTTATTCTCGTGTGACCGACATCCACAGAGAAATGGTGGGCACCGTGGGCAAGACGTGTGTTACGAACCCACGGCCTTGCCGGCGGTACACAGGATGCCAAATCCACTGAACATTGCCCGTTAAAGTACCTGTAAAAGAGAGACAGTGAAGCAACATTGCGGCGAAGAGAAAGGGGAGAGAGATTGTCGACTAAAGGAGGAGAGTTAATAAGACGAAATGCCTTTGATTCCACCCTATCTAATAGTTGAACAGAAGAAGAGCCACCCCAGATATGAGAGCAGTACTCCAAGTTAGGACGAATGAATCCCTTATATACTTGGAGCAACTGCTCAGGAGTGAAATAGCTGCGGCATCTGTACAGCATTCCCAACTTTCGGGAGGCAGCGTTAGTTATAGTAAGGATGTGTGATTTCCAGGACATATTGGAGGAAATGGTGAGGCCTAACATATATATTTCAGAATTTGGGAGGATGATAGCGTCCTGAAATGTAATTGGTGGGAGATCGTCTAATTTACAAAGTGTAATTGGTAAATATTGAGTTTTGTTACTATTGAACTTAACCAAGTTTGTATCTCCCCATTCAGAGATGCTGCACAGATCCGCCTTGATAGAAGTAATGATATCAGTTCTAGAAACAGATCTAGTTTGAAAGTTAGGAGGAAGGGGAAAATGTGAGGAAGAGTGAAGAGTAGAATCATCGGCGTAAGAATGGATAGAATTACTTGTAGTGTGAAGTAAATCATTGATAAAAAGAAGGAAGAGAGTTGGTGAAAGAACAGAACCCTGTGGGACGCCACTATTGGTAGAGAAAGAGCGAGAGATCGATCGCTCGATAACAACTGCCATGGATCGGTCCTCAAGAAAGCTAGAGATGAGAGAACAAAGTGGGGGAGAGAAACCAAAAGAGGGAAGTTTAGATAGCAAGGACTTGTGCCATACCCTGTCAAATGCTTTGGAGATGTCGAGGGCCACGACAAAAGTTTCCCCATAATCCCTAAGAGAGGATGACCAAAGATGGGTGCAATAGGAGAGCAGATCACCAGTAGATCTCGCCTGGCAAAGGCCATACTGGTGATCCGACAAAAGAGAAAGGCGTTCAAGGTGACGGAGAAAATGGGAGTTCAAGGTAGTTTCGAAAATCTTAGAGAGGGATGAAGTTAGGGCAATGGGGTGATAGTTAGAGGGATTAGAATGGTCACCCTTCTTCGGGATGGGCTGAACCAAGGCATGCTTCCAAGAAGAAGGAAAAGTTTTGGTTTTGAGGCAAAGACGAAAGAGGCGAGCAAGCACAGGGGCCAGGGCTTCAGCACACTCCCTCAGAACACGAGGGGGTATTCCGTCCGGTCCATGCGCCTTACTCTCATCCAACCTGGATAACACACCGGCAACCCTGCGAGTGGAGATTATAGGAAAGTGCATAAGTTCAGTAGGAGGTGCAGGGGTAGGAGGGATAGAGTGGGATTCGCCTAAGGTGGAATTAGAGGAGAATATGGTGCCAAAGAGGTTGGCTTTGTCAGGGGGAGAGTTGGCTATAGAGTTACTGGGATGGAAGAGGGGAGGAAAAGAAGGCGTGCAGAAGTTGTTACAGATGTTTTTAGTTAAGGACCAGAAGGATTTACTAGAGGAAGAATTAGTCAGGACAGCGGTCTTTCTTTTAATAAAATTCCGCTTGGCCCTACGAAGAATAGCCTTACAACGATTCCTAGAAGTAATGAAAGAGGTGTGGGTAATAGGAGGAGATAGTTTCATAGCTCGATATGCCCTATCTCTCACCCTGCAAGCAAGAGAGCAGGAGCGATCGAACCATGATTGTAATGTGAAAGTTTTGGTGGAAGATGGGATAAATGCATTCATACCTCCGTATATAACCCCAGCAATGCTGTCAGCACATACTGAGGCATCCCGAGTGGAAAAGCAACATTCATCCCAAGGAAAGTCGGTGAAGAATTCTCGCAAGGATTGCCAGCTTGCCCTCCGATAGTGCCATAGTTGACGTTTAGAGGGGGGTGGGAGAGGTGGTCGTGCCCAGTTTGATTTAATAGAAATAAGGTTGTGATCAGAAGACCCTAAGGGGGCAAAAATTGAGTATGAATAGTGTGAGGGGTTAGAGGTAAAACAAAGATCAAGAATGTTAGCAAGTTGATCGTGTCGATCAGGAACGCGTGAAGGGTGTTTGATTATTTGTTCCAAATCATTAAGTAAGGAAAAAGAGAGTGCCTCAGCTCCACCTGGGTAATCCCTTGCAGAGCCAAGCCACTCTCTGTGATGTACAGTACATTGAAATCCCCTAGGTAAAGGATCTCGGTGTTGGGGTGTATGGATAGCAACGACTCATGGCAAGAAGTGAGATAGTCAAAGAGTTCGAAATAGTTGGTAGAGTTGGGAGAACAGTATAGGAAACAAAGAAAAATAATCACAGTAGGTAGAGATAATTTGAGCCAGATGACATCATAAAGGGGAGATTCAAGATCCGTGAGTCGGGCTATAGGTGGACGTGTATTGCAGTAGGCGCATACACCTCCCTTAGAACGGAAGTAGGTATAAAGGTTGTAGCTAGAAACTTGAAAAGGTTTGGGTGAAGCTGCTTTGGTCAGTTGAAGTTCGGAAAGTAGTAAGAGATCGGGAGAAGAGGTTAATAGATGGTGCTCCACAGAAGGAAAATTGTATCTCAGTCCGCGAATGTTGGAAAAATGAAGTGTGAAAAAAGCCGATCCTCCAGCAACCGCGGTGGCGTCAGTTGAGGCCCCAGTAGCTTGATGATGATCAGGTCGGCCCTGGGGTCCACAACCTTCCCGACCAGTGGGACCCATTCGAGAAGGCCCCGCTTCAGTATTAATATCAACTGACATAGGAGAATAAAATAGAATGAATAAAACAGATCAAGAATGAGTACGGTTTTATTTGTGGTGTTGTCAGTAGTAAGAGAGACAGTTGAGATCCTGCAATTGTGTGTAAATGAGGCAGAAAGATAGATGAGCAACCTGGGACTTGGTCACAATTTTCGTAATGCCATATAGCAGCAGGGTCTACCATTAGACAACACATTATGCTTCCAATATCTTCCCAGGCGGTAGTACCTCCCTGTTTGGTAGCTGCCTACTACCTACTACTGGGTGGTGGGTATCGTGTGATGACCCGGAGAAGGTGGTGATTGTGGTTTGTTTGGGCCTTTCGGGTTAGAGTGGCCGCTGGTGTTGTGTGTTCTTCTTGGAAGTTTCGAATTCTGTTTCGGAGACTTTGTGTGACTTCGCAGTCGAGGTGATACACCTTTTTTCAATTGCAATTGAACAATGTTACTTTTGGTTTCAACATCTTCGAATGGAATCAACATTCTTACACTTGATTAATAACAATCTTTACTTTCCGTTCAACAATCATCCAAAACTTTTCAACAGTCGTTCAACACGTGACAATGTTTACTTGCTTTCAACAATCGTCTCATTCTTCATTGACAATTCACTAATACTTTCAACATTTTACAAAACTAAGTAACAATCTTTAAAACATCATAACTATGCAAAAAGTTTATGTTTTGGTGTTTTTCGTAGATCGAAAGACTAGTTGATCTAATTCGAACTTTTGAAGCAAGTAACGAATCACCGAGTCGAGATGGTGTGCTACACACTCAGTATTTTCATTACGAGTGTGCAGCTTCTCCCGTATACAGTTCGTCGCCGAGCCCCTCCAGCATGCCACGGAGGCACCGAATAACAAGTGCTACAGATAGCGAGCGCATTATCGAGGCCTACAGAGCCGAACAAGATTTCCTCATAGTTGCAGCAGCCCTTGGAGTTCAGCGCACCACGGCATACTCCACTGTGCGAATATACCAGCGCGAAAACAGGGTTGAAGCGGCTCACGCAGGAGGCAGACACAAGATCATCGACAATGAAACTCTGGATCTAATACTAGTGAAGCTGCTTGAAGCAAACCCTATGATGACCTTGAGAGAGATAAAGGAGGAGGTCATGGATATATTTCCTACAAAACCACATTTCAGTGAGGTAACGCTTTCGCGTTATTTGGAGGGGGAGCTGATATCACTGAAAATGTCCCGTGACTCCCCAGCAGAAAGAAATTCTCCCGCAGTAAAGGAGGCGAGACACGCGTACGCTACGTGGATGCTGGCGACGGATCTACAGCAGCAACTAGTATACATTGATTAGACAGGTATGTAATTATGTAACCACTTATCAACTATCTGTAGTATGTACTACATAATTACTTAAGTAAACTGTATGTAACGAGTGAGTACTTAATATTGATCTCAGTTTGATGCATCGTACAACTTTCCTTGTGTTAATGTTTAATTACATTACAGTATGACTACATACACTGATGTTTCATTTCCAGGGTTCAATCTGTGGACCAAGAGGACGTACGGCAGGGCAAGACGCGGGGAGCGTGTGCATTGCGCCGTTGGTGGACAGGGAGTGACAGTTTGGCAAAAGTTTTCAAAATCTAATTGCTTGGGTTGGATTATTTGTCTATCGGCCACGCTAATTCCGAATATGTTTGAGTTTTTTACATCATTGCATTAGAAGGTTTGTGGATACTTTTGGGTTTGGCATGAAAAACGCGAAAAAACTGTAAATAATAAAGGGACTGGCAATGTGGCACAACCTGTTAAAATCAAGTTATTGAATTGGATTATTCGACTACTGTGTACACTGGTTCATAATATGCTATTGTTTTACAACTCAATGCGCTACAAATTATGCCGATATTTTTGCTGCAAGTCACCACATACGTATATTTCGAAAACCAGGGCCCAATATTACCAACGGCGTGGATAGATTCCGTGGAATGAATTCAGGACATTCCCGCTCATGGAACATTACCAAACTCCGTATATGTGCCAATGGCAGGCCAATGGCAATATTTACAGAGTTTGTTGAGGCTCCCTGGACGGGAATGCCCTGAATTTATTCCACGGAATCTATTCACGCCGTTGGTAATATTCGTCCCAGGACTGATCAACGAATTCAGCCCAAGTAGCTTGACTTGGACAGTTAAGGACAAAATCTCAGTCCGTACTTTTGAATAAAATATTGTTCAATAGGTGGTGATATTGAAGTGCTGAAAGTTGTTTTTTCTGTGTTGTTTTGCAGTTAGTTCAAAGGGCCGCCACCAAGATGGGTCGTCCTAAGATTAGCAACACTCAGCTGCGCCAGGGTAACGATAAGGTGTTCGGGGTTCGGATGCCTCTGCCATCTAACAAGTTGCCTCTGAACAAGGAAGTTGGAAGTGCCCTGGCTTATGAAGCAGAAAACGAGAGGTTAAGGAGAAGAACAAATGCTTTTGATTATATGGATGCCACCAACAAGGTGACTGAGAAGGTACTGGATGTGTATAGGAAGGCCACTGTCCCCACTATCTCTGAAATCAGGGTGAAAATGAGAGTCCACGACCTGTGGAGGATGCGGAGGGAGACGATGATGATGAAGGGAAATGGACAGAAACAGAAAAGGAAGAAAACGAAGAACGGGAAGCTGAAGATGAGGTTCGAGGATATAGCTGAGAAGTTGTTTGATGTGGCAGACGACAGCAAAGTGCACGAACGAGAGAAAAGCTTCCTGGCAGCCCAGAGGAAACCGGGAAGGGAGGGCTGCATTGATGGCGTTGACAAAATTGTGACTGCCAAGCTGAAAGAAGAGAGGGAGAAGGAAGCGAAGAGGGCAAAGAAAAGGGCTGAGGAAGAGAGGAAAACTGAGAAGATGAGGTCAAAGAGTAAGGAGGAGATGGAGAGGATGTCGTGTAAAGTGTCGGCAGTGGATGACAGTGCTCAGGAAGAAGATAGTGATTATAAGGATGTCAATGACAATGAGTTCAAGGCTATGGTCGACAGGAGAGCAAGATCAGAGAAAAGGAAAAGGGAGAAAGAAGCCGAGGACAGGATCGGAGAAACTGCTGACAGGTTCAAGGTATCCAATGATGCAGTGGCTCACATCGCAAACACCATCAGAGCTGCAGACAACATCATAACTGAAGGGGACAAGTCTAAAGTGACTAACTGGAAGAAAGTGGAGAGAGTCAGGAAGAGGTCACGAGAACAGAAAAAAGAAAAGTTCAGGGGATTCAAGGTCAGAGGTCTCATGGTAGATGAGAGGATCAATGAGAACAAGATAGTGACTGGTGTAGGTGAGAAGAACCACAAGAGATTCGCCTGCCATTGGCACATATACGGAGTTTGGTAATGTTCCATGAGCGGGAATGTCCTGAATTCATTCCACGGAATCTATCCACGCCGTTGGTAATATTGGGCCCTGGTTTTCGAAATATACGTATGTGGTGACTTGCAGCAAAAATATCGGCATAATTTGTAGCGCATTGAGTTGTAAAACAATAGCATATTATGAACCAGTGTACACAGTAGTCGAATAATCCAATTCAATAACTTGATTTTAACAGGTTGTGCCACATTGCCAGTCCCTTTATTATTTACAGTTTTTTCGCGTTTTTCATGCCAAACCCAAAAGTATCCACAAACCTTCTAATGCAATGATGTAAAAAACTCAAACATATTCGGAATTAGCGTGGCCGATAGACAAATAATCCAACCCAAGCAATTAGATTTTGAAAACTTTTGCAAAACTGTCACTCCCAAGTGGACAGCGTGGCAGAAACACGACAGTGATTGCTGCGATAGCTGAACACTGTGGAATACTCTATCACGAAATTCACTATGGTTCAATGACGAAGGAAGTATTCAGTGATTTCATCGCATCACTTGCAGCAATAATCGGAGACGCAAGATCCATACTTGTTCTAGACAACGCTCCAATTCACAACGGTATCCCAGCAGTCTATCCCGAGCTGAATTTTAAATTTCTCCCTCCATACTCTCCTTGCTTGAACCCCATAGAAAACTGTTTCTCTGTGTTTAAATCATACCTGAAGCAGTACCTCCACCGTGAAGCTCCACGGTGCAACGCGGCCCACGCCAGGCAAGAAGGAGTGACTCTCAATGCACTGAGGGAGAACATTTTGCAAGTTGGCGTGGAATTTGCACTGCCTAGTGTCACGGAACATGTTGTGTCGCAGAACTATATAACCATGTCAACACCTACTTGGTTCAATGTATTGAGCGCCGAGACATCTTCAATTGATATACAGTAGGTCTACAGTAACAGAGTATAACCTACTGCCTTACCGTTTGTTCCACTTGAAACAATTCACAACAAAAACCTTCTATACACTCATGTGTTCATTTTTACCTGACAGGTTACTATTCGTGAGGCAGAGGAGGAAGGCAAGTCAACGGGATGCTGATATGACACTCCTCTCCCCAATCCCACTACCCCTCCCACCCTCACCTACCTCCATCCCTACCTTACAGTCAGGCAGAAACAACCCACCAAGGTGTACGAGGCCTTTACTGTGAATTGCTTCGTGGAAGTATCATGACACCAATGTATTTAGCTATTAGTATAAGGCCCTTTTTTCTTTGTTTCTTTTTAAGCAATCGTATTTTTTATGTAGCTACTACATACTAAAGACTAAAGACATTACATAATTACATATGTTTATACCAGAATTCATTGTGTTGTTGATGTTTGTGTAAGTATACTCAAATATTAAATATTCATGGCTGTTACTGATTTTAAAGATTGTTGAATAAATTCTTTTCAATGATGATTGTTTCAGTCGCATTGTTGAAAAGTTTGGCTGACTGTTGAAAGCAATCGGAGATATGTGGCTGTTTAAAGGTTTTGTAAATTGTCAAATCAAAATAACTGATTGTTGAATGGATTCAGAAAATAGTTGAAAGCAAATAGAAATTTGTCATTCCAAAATCTTGATTGTTAAAGGCAAGTGGTCAATTGTTCAATTGCAAATGAAAGAAGGTGTAGTATTCCAGTGGGTTGGCCGCTGGCTCCTGACAGTAGGTGCATACCCTGACGACATTTCCGATCGTCTGCTGACTTGGGTTTGTCTTGGTGTTTTCTTGTCCGCGAATGGTGGTTCCCTTTTGTAGCCGCCAGGTACCATTTGGCTGATTGGGAACCAGCGTTGAATGCGTCAAGGAAGCTCTTTTGGATGTGGAGCTTGGTAGTCTTTCTGAGGTGGTTCTTGATCTGTTGCACGCTTGCTGGAACTTGAATGTGTACTGTACGCTTCAGCACCAGTCTGGTGGCCCTCCTTCTAACATTTTCAATCAACTGACAGTCCCTAGCATATCTCGGGGACCAGAAGGGGTGACATTACTCCAGATAGGGAAGCACTTCACTCTTGAAGATCGTTACGAGGGACGGACCGTCTAGATATCTGAACGACCTTCTTATAAGGCCCAATAATTTATTTGTCTGATTTACCTTCTTCTCGCAATGGCCCGAGAACTTCAGCTCATTGTCAACATACACATCTAGGTCCTTCTCACATTGTCTCAAATAGTGTAGTTTCTTCATCCCGTTGGGACATATGATACGCCTCCTTACCGTTGGTACACCCCAGGTGCATCCTCTTACACTTTGTGACAGTGAATTTCAGCAGCCATTTCTTCAACCATTCTTGGAGCCCACAGAGGTCCTTCTGCAGCTCTTCACAGTCCACTTGGTTCTTGATTTCCTGAAATAACTTGGCGTCATCGGCAAACATTTGTAAGGAGAAGTGTACAACGTCAGGCATGTCATTTATGAAACAAACAAACAACAGCGGGCCCAATACACTGCCCTGTGGTACCCCGCTTGTGACAGGTACGGATGATGATTTTGTGCCATTAATCACCACACACTGCTTGCGGTCATGTAGAAAGTCTTCGATCCACGCTAGGACATTTCCCCGAATTCCGTACCCTTCCAGTTTGATTTTCAGCCTTTCGTGGGGTACACTATCGAAAGCCTTGGCAAAATCTACGTAAATATTGTCGATACTACCACCCCGTTCCAGAATATGGGTCCAAATATCCAATACCTTGAGCAATTGTGTTAAGTAGGAGCGCCCCGGCATAAAACCGTTTTGGCAATCTTTTACAAGGTTGGTTCGTAGTAGATGTTCCATTGCGGCATCTCTGATAATACTCTCAAGTACTTTACATATTATGCTGGTCAGGCTCACCTGTCTATAGGTGTTCGTGGAGTGACGATCGCCCTTCTTGAAGATAGGACTCACTTAAGCCACTTTCCATTCACTGGGGACCTTTTGTTCATCCAGGCATTTACAAAACATGATCTTCAGGGGCTCGTCAAGCTCGTTGCACAACTCTCTTAGCACTCAAGGATGCACCATGTTAGGCACGGGACTCTTATCGATCTTTAGCTTTGACAGTTTATTTCTAATACCCTCTTCTGTGAACACAATGTGGGTCAGTGCTGTGTTGAACAGTCTGTCTTCAAACGCAGGAAGGTTAATCGCATCCTCTCTTGTGAGCACCGAGGAAAAGAAACTGTTCAATGCCTCAGCTTTATCCTGGTCAGAATCTGCATAACTACCATCTTCAAGCCTCAGGTCTGACACTCCTACTCGCGTTTTTAATTTCGACTTTGCATAGCGGTAAAACGCCTTTGGGTTTGATATGACCTCGCTTGCAACCAGCCTCTGGAACTTCTTTTCAGCTCTCTACACTCTATCTTTGCTTGGTTTCTGGCTCCTGCATACATCCTCCTGTCCTGCTCATCGTTTGATCCAACCCACGTCTTGAATTTCTGGGTTTTCTTCTTAACTTTGTCGACCGCCGCATGGTTCATGTGTAGGGATCCCCTCGTATTCCTAGAAGCACTGGGTTTGGTCTTGGGTATATATTTATCAATCAAATGGGTCACTTTACTAGTTATGATATTCAGCGTAGTGTTTGCGTTCTTGTGCCTTAATGAGTCAGGCCAGTTGATACCCCTCATCTCTTCCCTCATCCCATTGTAATTTCCCTTGTAATATTTGCACCTTGGCCTGGCCTTATCCTGAACTAGGTAACAGTTAAATCTGAATGACAACACTATATGGTGACTGGTGCCAACTGGGGCAAGGTGTTCCAGTTTGGCCACCATACCCTCCTCGTTTGTTATGATGAGGTCTAGTGGCTTGCTCCCCTCTGTAATGTGTCAGGTCTCTAACATGTTGGAACAGAAAATTATCTCTCAGAGTTTCTACAAAAAGAGTAGCAGGGTTATTCAAGTCATTTGGGGTGAACTCGTTTCTACAGTCGATGTCGCCATAGTTAAAGTCCCCCATGATAAGGAGGTGGCTAGGGTTGAGCATCGCCGCATTGTCTATTAAGGCTCTTAAGCTCCTTTGATTTAGTGGGCCACAGTTTGGGGATCTGTAGATACACCCGACAATAAGTAAGTCCCCTCCCTTTAATTTAATTTTACACCACTTGGACTCTTCAAAAACATCCGCTCCCTGTACTCTCGCCTGGCTGGCTCCAAGGTCTTGCTTGGCATAGATAACCGGGTAGGGTACGCTTCAGCGCCAGCCCATTTCAGCGCCACCAAATCAATAATTTATTCAAAGAATCAGACATATTTATGAGATTGGTTTAGTTAATTAAAAATTATTAAAAATAAATAAAATCGTTTAAAAGAAAGGGTTAGCCTTATTTTTAGTGTGATAAATTGTGCGCAATTGCACACAGGTATTCTACTTCATTTCTGTTCCCATATTCAGTAACAATTTTTAATATTCTTTCATCTGCTTTTCTGTATTTCAGTAATTTGGGTAGAGGTTCATGCCCAGCTGAAAGCTTCTCGAAATATTCATCCCGTCCTTTTTGGACTCGTTTAAGAGCATAGATGAAGTTCCATATGGTTGGATGCAACATTCCCAGTTCGCCTCATAGTCGTCTGTTTGTAGCTTTAGCATGGTTATTGGTTCAATCTTCTCCTTGTAAAGTTCGTTGGTACATGTTCTACATCTCTGTGGGAAACAATGGTTGTCTTCTCCCAGTTCCTCTCCG
>NW_024755909.1:0-16989 GCF_018991925.1 Homarus americanus
GTTGGAATGATCAGTGCAGGCTTGTCACTGGTTAGCCGGGAGCAAAGGATCTCTTGAATGAACGAGTGCTCCCGACAACTAAAACGATACGGGGCCAGCATCAGCATTGGGTGATCAGTTCTTACCACATGGGTGCACAACACCACACCACGTGTCCTCGGTCAGATAGAAGTATTACCTACTGGCCATAGTCACCTGTTGGCGTTCTCTCTTCCCGCCCATGGACGCACTGAGAGTACACTGAGGCTATCTGAGTGGATTAATGGCCGCCCACTGGGGCCAAGAGTCAGTGGAGTTTAGAGGTACACTTTCCAAGGTGGAGAAAGGCTGATTTGGGCCTTAAACTACGGGTGCCTGGTGGTTGTGCCTTAAACGACTACAGAGTGCAGGTGGAATCTGTGTGTGTGTTTGGCTAGGAAGCATGGTTCACGGGTGTTGGTGGACTCATTAATCTCTTAATAATAGTGACAATATTTTTGTGTGTAGTTAATACCATTTTTTAGTTACTGACATTATCTTGACGTGTGCAGTAATAGTTCCTAAATGATTTTGATAGTATTGTTTTTTGAATGTTTGTGTCACTAAGTGGAACAAATCATCATGTGTACCTTTGAGTATTAAGGTCTTGATCCATTTCCTTGATGTCTACCGTTTGGAACAGGTAACACCACCACAATTGTTTTAACCAAGACGAAAACGGACGAAAAAAAAGCTTCTACAAATATCAAGTATTAATTTTCTCTCTTTACAGGATCTAATACTCTTGGAAATGTGTTTTAATTAATCTGATTTGTTTTCATTTATTGTCGATCCTTTATAAGAGGACTCGTGGATCCCCCGAGCCGAGCCGGCCATTTTGTTTACATTTTTCGGTCGCTCTAAAATACCATTAAACAATATTGAGTATAAACGTTTGGCTCGACTGATGATCTCAAATATGTCCCAACATTTTTTTGCCTCAACTCCACATTCTGTAACTCATTTAGGTAGATGTCCCTCACTACACATACACTGGACTATGTGTAATGTTGCAGCTAATGTGTTATCAAGATATTGCACATTATAAGTTCATGTGTGGTCATTATTATATCAAACGGAGGAATTTTAAAGAGCTATTACACCACCTGTATCATTAGTTGTCGCCAGGTGAAGGAATGTTTAGGTAGATTATATTTTATTTACTGTAATTAAAGTTTCAATACCTAAGACGTTCCACTATAAGAGTCTTTCAACCTCAGGTAAGGTCTTAAGACTTTCTACTCTAGGTCTTACACCCTGGAGTAGCTGTATCGTCCACTTAGGTAATTTACTCCACAAGGAACCACAAGTTACACCTTGATGTAATACTTCATTTACTGCCAAACTTTATAGGGAAATATTTTTTCACAAAGAATTTCAAGTTACAATTTCACATAATAAGTCACATTACAAACGTTCCTTCGGCTTACAGTTAAACTTTGCAACGTCAAGATACTTTTTTCACTGCAGAGGAAAGTATCCGTCATCATCATCATCACCACACACACACACACACACACACACACACACACACACGCGCGCGCGCAAAGACAAAACTCCTGTATCCAGATTCTCAAAAGCTTATAAATTAAATTCTTCCCTAAAATTAAACAGACAATACATCTATTAATCATAGAGTATGTGAACAATATCGACGCCATATTGGTTACCATCTTTGAGTCATATAATTAGTTAGCTACATAGTGTTAATTATTTAGTTAAATAGGAAAAAATAATCTACTAGCGTGTATTGTGACCAAAATAAATCAACATTGTATTTACTTTCTCCTCCAGGGGGCACTAAGTCTAGAAAAATGACACAATTGACATCTACATAAAGTGACTGACCAAGGGTAGATATTGGCTACCTTTTGTGTTACTTTGAGGTCGTAAGAACACACAGAGCTGCTCTTTAGGATGTTTACCACAATACACCTCAACCAGTTTCTCATTCACTACGGTCAAACAATAAATCTGGTTCAAAAGATACACCGTAAATTTTATTAGAATACAATAATCAATTACTGTATTATTGCATTGAGGCGAATAGTCTTATGGTGTTAAGATGTGTTCTTAAGCCACGAAGGTAAACAAAAGGTATTCAATATCTGCCTTGGTTGACGATGATCTGTAGAGGTTAGCAAGTCCTCCTCCTCCTGCTCTCGAGTAAGGTAAGGAAGGCCTCACCTGACCAAAATTGTTAATTAAGATATATTACCTGAAGATTAACCCTCCCAGCTTATTTCAAATAATGATTAACCTAACGCTACCTGGGAAGTTAAGTTAGGTTAGATTAAGTTAGGTTAGGGTAGGGTAGGGTAGGGTAGGTCAGGTCAGGTCAGGTCAGGGCTGTGTCAGGCAGTGCCAGTGTAGTTAATCTTGAGGTTAAATAAAACTAGAGGCTAATCTTCACATGAGTTTCTCACTAAGACACTTTTGATGAGGCGGTTACGTACAACAGGAAAGCTCTGATAACATATAATGTACAGTATATACCGTTTAAGTTGCGTCAGCAGCTCTATACACCACTTATTGACCTACTCATTCACTGCCGTAGAAATATTTACTTCTCTAACAGGTTTCTATATGGTTCCCAGTCATTATAATACGACCTTGTAAAATCAAATAATCTAAATTAAACTAAACGTATCCAAATTAAACTTATTAGCTAACAAATCCTTCTAAAACACGATATATGCAAATCAAAAGTTCTAAATTCAACTTAACTTATCGTAATATAACTATTATAACTAAACCATTTTAATTAAACCTAACCTAAACACCTCAAGTGCCACAAACAGAAGGAAAAAACACCTTTAATATTATCGTGTAAGAAGCCCTGTAACCCACTAACTCAAGGTAATGCATCTATATCAATCTACCTGCGTCGGAAGCTCTATACGTGACTATGATCGTTACCCACTGCTGGAGAACATTTGTACTTCTATAATTACCCCTGGAGAAACAATGCACCAATTTACGAATTATTTATTTTATTTTTCATTTATTTTTTATTCTTGGTCCATACTGTAAACACCGCCCGCTTGTGAGTCCCGTCAGCCATTTTGTTCTAACTTTCGGGGATTCTAAAATAAGCTATAAATAAATAAATAAATAAAACAAGCACTTTTGTTTTTCTAACCCATGAGCTGTGAGTCTTCATTATATACTTCAACATTACTGTAAACTAAGGCTAGAGAGGGTGTGTACAGTACTAGTGGAGCCAAGACGAGAAGGTATTTCAAATCCCTAAAGGGTTTTACAAGTGGAGAGTCTTACAAGTGGAGGGTCTTACAGGTGGAGAGTCTTACAAGTGGAGGGTCTTACAGGTGGAGGGTCTTACAAGTGGAGGGTCTTACAGGTGGAGGATTTTAATAATGATAAATAAAGCAAGTCTTACAGTTGAATCAGCCAAGTCGAGGAAAACTTGTAACTTCTACCTGGTGTTACCTGTAATCAAGCTAAGGTATATGCAAAAAGAATATTATCTCGTTACTATCCATTCCTCTTCCACTATCCTGCGAGGTGGTGTATTAATAGGCACAGATACTCAAGATAAAGAAGGAATAATGAGAAAGACGCAAGATACCTATAAAATGCAACAGAATATACCCACACATGCGTAATCCTCACCCATCCCAACCCATCCCAACCTAGCCCAACCCAACCCTATCCTACCCTCAGCTTCACCACAGTGCACAAAGTCATTCTTGGTATCAGAGTGACGCATAAACACCCTGTATTGCCTAAGACACATTTGAATCGGATGGTTCGTTGACGGTTTTATTTCTTCGGTATAAACCAGTGAAGCAATTAGTTCGTGGGAACAGTGAGTCAAAATACTTCACATCAGCTTCGTTTATGACCTCCAGCTGATATTTACTTCTGTTGTCTATATCAATCACATTTTATAATGAAAACAAAAATATGGTTAGTTACTTAAAAATGAAAAAAAATCATACTTAGACACTTAAGAGTGAGGAAAAAAGATACTTAAGATACTTAAAAATGAAAACACTCTTTGATACTTAAATTAGGACAAAATAAACGGACATAAAGATTTAACTATGAGCGGTGGATATTACGACATGTACCGGCTATCAATACAGAAGCGCTATTTAGCCGTGAAGTTCTCTCAGAAACCCAACAAGACAATATGTGGTCACATAAAAATTTCAGGTTAATTTTTAACACCATCCGTCATTTTAAACCTTGGCACCTGTAGATTAAGAAAATAAATGGTGATATTTTTTTCTGATGGGATAAAGGTCGTATTTGTCCAGAGAAGTAAGAGAGGAAAAAATCACTTGAGAGGCATGACGCACAGAGTGTCTAAGGTGATAAAAGATCATATACTACCATTTGGGTTTTCAAATTAAGTTCATTACATAAAATATCAAACTCATAAACATTACAAAAGAACAGAACACCGTGAGCTCTCTACAGCTATTGTCAGCCGTCAATATGCTGATGTACAGAAGCTACACAATGTTATTGGTGACTGTAATCCCAGGAAAATGATGCTCTTATAAACTTGGTAACTGGAGCTGTAATGCCAGAAAATGCCAAATATGACAATCTATGTGCATATGAAGTTGGAAGACAAAATTATGAAAATTTTGTCAAGGAACGTATTGTTGGTCCATTGAGCATCTGGGAAAAGATGTCCAAGGTTAATCTTCTGTCGTGGAAAGCAGCAAATAAGACTTCAACCATCAAATTGCTATCACAAGTTATAGAACTTAAGCAGGACATACAGTATATGCATCACAGAAGGGCAGCACTGTACATATCAAGTCACCAGACACTGATGTGTTTGGCATATTAAAGCAGCCTCAACTTGGAGAAAATACAAGTATGAAAACAGGAACTGGTGAGCGACGACACATTGGGCAGAGAGCCTTACAGGTTTCCATGCCTTCACAGGATCTGACTGCATTGGAAAATTTGTTGGCAAAGGAAAGAAAGCATGTTGGAGCACTTTGATGAAATCTAACACAAAAGTCCTAGATGCATTCAAGATGCTGAGTAGACCAAATGCCCTCCAGCAGACATGTATATTGGTCTAGAGGAATTTGTATTTAAGCTCTACTGTCCACGAATGACTTTCACTAAACTGTCAAAACTTAGATGGCATCTCTTCAAGAAAACGCAGGCAGAAGCTGGAGAACTACCAGCGACTGCAGCAACTCTAAAGTATCATATATTGAGAGGAAGGTATCAAGCTCTTCTGTGGTCTTGTGATGCAGACAGTGAAATGATTTCACAATTAGAGCATGGCTGGAAGTTTGACAATGACTGTTTCATACTAGTAATATCAGACCAACCACCAGCTCCAGAAGCAATCACAGAACTTGTTAAATGTGGATGTGGCGTCAGGAAATGTGGATCATTGTCATGTTCATACAGAAAGAATCAGAAAGAATAGCATGACATGCACCGAGATGTGTAACTGTCAAGCAGATGATGAGAAATGCCTAAACAAAGTGAAGGAATCTGTTGTACACAGAAGACTCTGATGACGAGGAATGAAGCAATGTCGTAAATAATAACTTGTGACTTGTATACACATGATGTATAACACTACAAACTTTTAATAAATATAAAACGGTGGTTCTAAGCTTTTCAGATAATGGTAAAATGTATATGTTTAATTTCCAGTATTTGTCTTTAGCAAATAATTTTACTTACTGCAATCTCTTCTTTGCCAGAGACAGGATGGCATATATGAGCAGCCATGTTTGTAACACACTTAAGATATTATAACAGCATTCATAATATATTATGTTAAATTGTAATCATATAATACTACATGTTCATAGGTTATTAGTCATGTTTTAAGTTACTTAGGACTTAATGGTAATACGTCTGTGGTTCATTACGCCGCTCTTTGATAAAACTTCTTCAGTGGCATAAAACTTATAATAAACCGTTCAGAAAAAATGACACCACAGTTCCATAATATAGTTTATAAGGGTTATTATAATGTATGGTGTCAAAAATTAACATGAAATTTTTACGGGATTACTTAAGCTCCTACACTAAAACCTGCCGACCTAACCTAACCCTTTTTACCCACCTCTACCTACTTACCTAACCTGACATAATCTAACCTAACCTGACGTAATCTGACCTAACCTGACATAATCTAACCTAACCTGATATAATCTTACCTAACCTGACATAATCTAACCTAACCTCCCCGTCTGGCATAAGCTAACCTAACCAAACCTAACTTTCCCACCTACCAACCGTAACCTATCTACTTATTACCTACCTAACCTAACTTATCCCAACCTGACGTAATCTAACCTAACCTATTGAAACTTAACTTAACCACCTACCTCATCTAACACCACTTTGTAATCTCTTTGCGCTACCGCTCACAGGATGAGTATGGGGGGCACAATAAACTAGCCTCTAAGTGGCAAAATTAACAAAACTAACCTAACCTAACCCAACCTGACTTAACCTAACCTGATCTGATCTATCCAACTTAAACATCTTAGAATATATAATAAAGCCGCTAGGTTAATTTAGGCTAAATATGGTTGATTCATATTTCGTTTTGAAGAAATTCCCGGCAAAATAACGTATCTATATTGAGAACCACCGCCATGTTGGTTGCACGTTAACAAGGCACGGATACACTACAGAATAACCCGCGTTCGTTTAACCTCAATTACTACAGTTTACTTTATAATCTTACATCACAATCTTCACTATATCTCACTTCACAATCTTCACTACATCTCACTTCACAATCTTCCCCATATCTTACTTCACAATCTTCACTATATCTCACTTCACAATCTTTACCACATCTTACTTCACAATCTTCACTACATCTCACTTCACAATCTAAACTACATCTCACTTTACAATCTTCACTACATCTCACTTCACAATCTTCACTACATGTCACTTCACAATCTTCACCACATCTCACTTCTCAATCTTCACTACATCTCACTTCACAATTTTCACTACATCTCACTTCACAATCTTCACTACATCTCACTTCACAATCTTCACTACATCTCACTTCACAATCCTCACTACATCTCACTTCACAATCTTCACTACATCTCACTTCACAATCTTCACCACATCTCACTTCTCAATCTTCACTATATCTCACTTCACAATCTTCACCACATCTCACTTCACAATCTTCCCTACATCTCACTTCAAAATCTTCACTACATATCACTTCACAATCTTCACTACATCTCACTTCACAATCTTCACCACATCTCACTTCACAATTTTCGCTACATCTCTCTTCACTACATCTCACTTCACAATCTTCACTACATCTCACTTCACAATCTTCACTACATCTCACTTCACAATCTTCACTATATCTCACTTCACAATCTTCACTACATCTCACTTCATAATCTTCACTACATCTTATTTCACAATCTTCACTACATCTCACTTCACAATCCTCACTATATCTCATTTCACAATCTTCACTACATCTCACTTCATAATCTTCACTACATCTTATTTCACAATCTTCACTACATCTCACTTCACAATCTTCACTACATCTCACCTCACAATCTTCACTATATCTCACTTCACAATCTTCACTACATCTCACTTCATAATCTTCACTACATCTTACTTCACAATCTTCACTATCTCACCTCACAATCTTCCTACATCTCCTTTACAATCTTCCCTGCATCTCCTTCACAATCTTCACTACATCTTACTTCACAATCTTCACTACATCTCACTTCACAATCTTCCTGCATCTCCTTCACAATCTTCCTACATCTCCTTTACAATTTTCACTACATCTCACTTCACAATCTTCACACATCTCACTTCACAACAATCTCACTACATCTCCTTACAATCTTCACTACATCTCACACTACATCTCACTTCACAATCTTCACTACATCTCCATACAATCTTCACTACATCTCACTTCACAATCTTCACTACATCTCACTTCACAATCTTCACTACATCTCACTTCACAATCTTCACTACATCTTCTTCACTACATCTTCACTACATCTCACTTCACAATCTTCACTACATCTCACTTCACAGTCTTCACCACATCTCACTTCACAATCTTCACCATCTCACTTCACAGTCTTCACTACATCTCACTTCACAATCTTCACTACATCTCACTTCACAATCTTCACTACATCTCACTTCACAATCTTCACTACATCTCACTTCACAATCTTCACTACATCTCACTTCACAATCTTCACTACATCTCACTTCACAATCTTCACCACATCTCACTTCACAATCTTCACTACATCTCACTTCACAATCTTCACTACATCTCACTTCACAATCTTCACTACATCTCACTTCACAATCTTCACTAACACCATCATTCATCACTACATATAACAACATCCATCATCACTACTTATAACACCATCCATCATCATCACTACATATAACACTATCCATCATCACTACATATAACACGATCCATCATCACTACATATAACACCATCCACCATCACTACATATAGAACCATCCATCACGACATATAACACCATCCAACATCACTACATATAACACCAACCATCATCACTACATATAACATCATCCATCATCACTACATATAACTCCATCCATCATCACTACATATGACACCATCCAGCATCACTACATATAACACCACCCATCATCACTACATATAACATCATGCATCATCACTACATATAACACCATCCATCATCACTACATATAAAACCAACCTATCATCACTACATATAATATCATCCATCATCACTACATATAACACCATCCAACATCACTACATATAACACCACCCATCATCACTACATATTACATCATCCATCACTACATATAACTCTATCCATCATCACTACATATAACACCATCCAGCATCACTACATATAACACCAACCATCATCACTACATATAACATCATGCATCATCACTACATATAACACCATCCATCATCACTACATATAAAACCATCCTATCATCACTACATATAACATCATCCATCATCACTACATATAACACCATCCATCACTACATATAGAACCATCCTATCATCACTACATATAATATCATCCATCATCACTACATATAACACCATCCAACATCACTACATATAATAACGCCACCCATCATCACTACATATAACATCATCCATCATCACTACATATAACTCTATCCATCATCACTACATATAACACCATCCAGCATCACTGCATATAACACCAACCATCATCACTACATATATCATCATGCATCATCACTATATATAACACCATCCATCATCACTACATATATTACCCTCCTATCATCACTACATATAAAACCATCCATCATTACTACATATAATGCCATCCTTCATCACTACATATAACACCATCCATCATCATTACATATAACACCATCCATCATCACTACATATAACACCATCCATCATCACTACATATTATAACACCATCCATCATCATCACTACATATAACACTATGCATCATCACTGCATATAACACGATCCATCATCACTACATATAACACCATCCACCATCACTACATATAGAACCATCCATCACGACCATATAACACCATCCAACGTCACTACATATAACACCACCCATCATCACTACATATAACATCATCCATCATCACTACATATAACTCCATGCATCATCACTACATATGACACCATCCAGCATCACTACATATAACACCACCCATCATCACTACATATAACATCATGCATCATCACTACATATAACACCATCCATCATCACTACATATAAAACCAACCTGTCATCACTACATATAATATCATCCATCATCACTACATATAACACCATCCAACATCACTACATATAACACCACCCATCATCACTACATATAACATCATCCATCATCACTACATATAACTCTATCCATCATCACTACATATAACACCATCCTGCATCACTACATATAACACCAACCATCATCACTACATATAACATCATGCATCATCACTACATATAACACCATCCATCATCAATACATATAAAACCATCCTATCATCACTACATATAACATCATCCATCATCACTACATATAACACCATCCATCACTACATATAGAACCATCCTATCATCACTACATATAATATCATCCATCATCACTACATATAACACCATCCAACATCACTACATATAATAATGCCACCCATCATCACTACATATAACATCATCCATCATCACTACATATAACTCTATCCATCATCACTATATATAACACCATCCAGCATCACTACATATAACACCAACCATCATCACTACATATATCATCATGCATCATCAATATATATATAACACCATCCATCATCACTACATATATTACCCTCTTATCATCACTACATATAACACCATCCATCATTACTACAATATAACGCCATCCTTCATCACTACATATAACACCATCCATCATCACTACATATTATAACACCATCCATCATCTTTACAAACACCATCCCTCTTTACTATAGTGATAAACAGAGCTTCATTTTGTTGTCAATTTCTTTAAATTCCAACCTTATTAAACTGTAATTCTTTCTGTATGGTCAAATTTTGATTTGACCTCAGTGAGAGAGCTGTTAGTGTCAGTATATCACAATGGTGTTCCGACGCACTGTAACAAAAGTTTCAAAGGTTGAGGTGAAGCCTTGCCAGGTGAAGGAGAAGGGCCCCCGATCTAACAAACTGCAGACCACAAAACACACTAAGAGTCAAAACAACAAGAAGAAGGAAACTACCACTTTCTGCCATGTACAAAAGGACCAGTACCTGCCATGGGGAGACTACATCTTCACTGGGAAAAAGACAAAGAACAACAAGAAGCGCTGAACCATCTTTTCTGATATTTAAAAATAATAAAAAACATATTAATTGATTTTGTTTGTATTATTTATGCTTTTTTATTTTCAACTGTAAACATGCTGTTTTGGGAATATATTTTGAGTTATATAATATTTAGGTACAGCAGTTTATTTCACTGTATCTCCTTGTGTGAGTGTGTGGGTAGTGTGTGGGTACTATGGGTGTGTGGGCATTATGGAAAACTAGTCATGGCTAACTGTGACCCTATATACGGGTTACATCGGCCTCAACGCCCTTGTCTCAGCGCTATCTCATATATCCAAATTTCACATATTTGAAAGTATTAGATAACCAAAATATCTGGAAAATATTTAGTTAAAAATACAAATAATAAAAAAAAATCGAAAACAGAAAGAAAAAACAATACCCGTGAAAGTGGAAATAAGGAGGAGGCAGAGCAGACGATACACAGGAAGGCAGTAATCATCATCCCCGTGTGAACCAGCCAGAGAAGAACTCCTTCGCCTCACCGTCCACCCGCGTACGATCAGCTGAGTGAAGTTGCCTCGTGTTGCAGTAAACTTTATCTGTAAAAGGACAATTTACTTTTACTTTTATTGTTTATCTTACTGTTTGTAACTGTTTATTTTCTCTTACATAATGTACACTAAGTATGGGAGTGTACAGTAAGTTATACCGGATGGCAACAAATTCACATTCGTCTTGCAAATATTAAAACATTACCCTAACAACAGTATTGTATAACAACATGAGCTAAAGTGATGTGTAAAAAGGTCGGTTGCAAAAAGAAATATTATTCTTTTAAGTCTTTTTCAGTTGTTCAGTGTTAACAACATTATAGGTCATATTTCATGCAGTATGCATATACAATGTTTGCTGAAGGTTTAATACCTTTCTGTTTACTGATGATGTAAAACCCTCGTTAAAATACTTTAGAGTCGTTTACAAAATATTTGGTGCGTTTTCCGGAGCATTGTATGTTTTTACAGCATGCGAGGCGGCAGGTATGTGGAGTTTTAAGAGCACTTCACGCTATAGCTCAGTTGGCCACGGATTAGCGAATTACGAACTGAAATTTTTTGGATCGTCATCTGTTTCGTGTAAGCTGTGTCGGACATTTTGTGCTACATTAAAGTCCAGCGATCTGTGGCAGCTGTCGGGCTCCTGCCTGACCACCCTTTGCCTAAGAAGAGCAATTGTCTGATGGTGTTCGAGTAGTTACTCAATTGTGAAAAAGTGATAGTGAGTCTCATAGACATGGCTGCCAGTTAAGGACAGTGTGGTTACGGCACACTACATAGCATGTCTTCGGAAAGTAAAGGAGGCTGTGTAGCCAAGACTGCACTCAACCGCCTTCACTTCCCCAATTACAGCTAGGTGGACTGAGAGCGCCTCGGGATTATCATATCTATAATGCCAGATGGTAACACCATCCCCTTGACACCTCGGAGAATATACAGTACTGTGTTCGGGGCGTGTTTGTGGGTCTCTACTGCCGCCTCCCTATCGTTGAGTTGCTCCCCACTTACCGTAACCAGTCGAGGTCACTGTGGGAGGCCATGTACGGTACAGTACAGTACAGAGTCACGCCCCCCTCAACAACGTCCGCACCTCGCCTGCTGAATACAGTATTTGCAAATGTGACCATAAACCCCAACAATTGTAGCAAGTTACAAGTCCCGGGATTTGCCCCTGGTATTAACACAGTGACAAGCGTCCCATTCCTGGTAAGTAGCAGGTGGCCGGAGGTAGTGCAATCCTCTCCCAGACTACACGGAGATGAGAGAGAGCTGGCTGACCATCATGGTAAGGACGCGTCACTATTTGGACCCCAGGGAGGCCATTATCGTAAGTTAAGTGAAAGGCATTTGGAATACTGGACGACTAGACGCTATATGAATTTCTTTACCCTAGTTTTCCCACCGATAATAATGAGTACAAGGGAGGTAGTCTCATCGGCGTTCATCAACACCATAGCCGTCTCAGTTACCTATTGCTCGTACAAGGTTTTTGAATGAAATAGTTTTACTAATATCAGGAACTTTCAAACTACTACAGGAAATAATATATATATATATATATATATATATATTGATAAAATCACACGGGAAAATGGAAACAACGGAGTACCTTAGCTTTCGTCTTTATTCAAGACATCTTCAGAGGCAACTGGTAAGTAGCAGGTGCCTCTGAAGATGTCTTGAATAAAGACGAAAGCTAAGGTACTCCGTTGTTTCCATTTTCCCGTGTGATTTTATCAAGATTTATCTTATCCACGTTTTCATTGTGGATTTACATGAAATAAATAAATATATATATATATATATATATATATATATATATATATATATATATATATATATATATATATATATATATATATATATATATATATATATATATATATAACAATAAATTATAACAAAAAGTGTTTGTATGTCATGCCGGACGAGAGTAATGTATCGCCCCTGCGTTTTTTCGACGAATTTTGCTTCACTAACTGAAAAAATCAATTACGAGCAGCTTGTACAACGATGTGCCGGAAAATGCCATTACGAGAGCGAAAATGGTGTTGCTGGTACTTTGTTCCATTTAGTCAAAGAAGATGAAGAACTTAGTGATTACGGTCCATGAAACAAACAACAGAATTACGGACAATATTAACCAAAGAGAGATTAAATATCGAAAAAGGTCAACAACAGATTACTACTCTAATATTTTAATCTCTAGAGATTTGTATTTTACTCCTTAATACCGACTTGGCATTTAATTCTCAGTCAGAGGTTTTAATTAAATAGAATATATAATCCTTTCACGCAATAATACTATATACAGTATATAAAACTGGTGGAGGCAAAGGTTAAACCAGTTTACACACTAATTGACCCTCAGGCAATTATAATCCTCGCCAGAGTTACCTTTACAAAGAACGCCAGAGTCTTTATAAACAAACCGATATATTGGTGTTAAAGGTTCGCTAGGTTTAGGAGCCACGTCATTTGTTGTCATCACGATCGTCATTTGTTTTTCTTGTGTCATGAGTAAGCGTTGCGCCATCGTGTGTGATTTATCTAAGTAGAAATAATGTCGACTACCTGTCAAGGGGGAAGGTGAAATTTCATAGTGATATTGTGTATTAGTCTTCCCTGATATTACAACAAGTTTTAGCCATTAATAAAAAAAAATATGTTTAGCTCTTTACAAGGACACACACACACACACAAACACACCGAGAATACTGCAGGAGGTTCACACATGCAACTTGGTGAAGGGAAACGGTATATACACACGTTGAACAAGAACAAAGGACACGCCAGAGTTCAACGATAGACTGAACAGTGGATATTATGTTGAACTTCAAATTATATTTATCGAATTTGAACAAGATCCGTCTCAATATCTTAGGGTATATACGTGTTGTAGATGGACCTAAAACACTACTGTACATCGTAAGTTCCGTCAACACCCCCAAAGGAACTCACATCTCAAGAATAATATAAGTTTTAGTTGATGTTACATTAAGTTCTCTGATTTAAATACAGGTTCTATCTCGACATCCCATAGCTGACTCACCACCTCGCTAGAAACAGATGCGTCGCGTGTCTAGGGGAGGACAAGCAGACACCAGGCACCACAAGTTATGGACCCATCTAGGACCTGGGCGTGTTATTAAGTAAAGCACAACCGGAGGACCACACGCGACTCCCGGGCACTCAACTCCTGTGAAAATTTGCTCAGGTGCATTTTTTTTTTGCTCAGGGGGAAGAGGGGACGGGGAAGATGGAAGGAAGCAATGTAAAACTTAATGATTTGTGTTGTGACAGTCGTGTTAAGGAGGTCAGGTATATATATAGGTATGTAAATAACTCAATCAAACTAAAGAAAACAACAACAGCAAGAAAAAGAATAATAATAAGAAGAATAATAAGAATAATATAACATACACTCCAGCTAACAATCCCGAACATAAAATATTTTTCAACCAACAAAATATGAAGAAAAAAAATCTCTTCCATTTATATCTCAGTTTCTATAAATTTTTGGAGGTAATTTAAAACGCTATTACAGAGCTATTGTCCTGATTTAAGTGAAAGCAAGAAAGTAATAAAATGGTAAAGTAAGAGGAGTGAAAGTATTTATATTTTTAACTTGTACTTGGTGTGTGGTGTAAATATTTGTTACTTTGTATAATGGATGGTCATGCATGTTTGCGTATTCTTAATTAACGAAACAAGATGTGATGTCGTGTGTGTGTGTGTGTGTGTGTGTGTGTGTGTGTGTGTGTGTGTGTGTGTGTATAATATCTTTTAACAAAATGCCAATATTCACAGGTTTATATAGATCATTTTCATCCTTTAATACAGTACAAACTACACAAGATATATTTTTATAAGCCCTAACCTAACCTAACCTAACCTAACCTGTGTAAGTTATAGGTCAGTGTTTATGATACGAGGTCCTATGATTTGTTATATTTCACACATTAAACTTAAGTCTGATTTTTTGCATTCTTTCATGTATAATTTCGTATAATATCAGTATGTTCGTTTATTATTCACAAATTATATCAAGATGTATAATTTTCATCAATAATATCTGAATACTTTACCCTGAAAGTTGTCACAGAGTTATAGTTTTAAAATTCTGTCTTTCAGTGAATTCATCTTTAATGTGATGCATTTTATTTTCCTCGCTGACTTAATTCACTTTCTAATTGACTTGTGATGTAAATTATAAAAGTTCTCTTGACAACTAATTATATCTCCACCAACATCTGTTCATCTATGACTTTAGAAAATGTTGTACAAATTTTAGGTTAGGTTAGGTTTATAAGAACTATCCTACTTGAGTCTTTCTACTGGTCCGACTTGACTTGTGTGCCTGTAGTAAGTAATTCAGTAATTATATTAGCCTTGATTTGTTTACTAGAGCTCTAACTACTCCTCCTTGATGACTGGTTACATAGGCCCTGGGATCAAGAGGCACCACTCGCAATTGGCCCCAGTCCCAACATGCACCAATTCTAATAGGTACCAATCCCAATTAACCCCAGCCCTAATGGTTAAATTTAAGCAGCTTAGATTTTATCCCGGCTAATTACTGGCCCTATTAGGTCTAGGTCCCATTAGAACAACTAGGGCCAATTAAGACTCTGGTCCATTAGATCTTGAGCTCAATTCACCTGCAGTCCTCCTCATTACCTCTTGGATTATTCTCAAGTACGACTCCATTTGCTAACACTTTACGTATATTAACTAAATCACCCTTGAGGACAAGTGATGGGGAAATCGATGAGTATGAATCATTAATACTCCTCTGGGTATTAATGACGCCTTGAGCTTGATGACAGTAATCAGTGAGAGTAATATTTTACCCATCAGAGTACAATCAGCCGAACCGTGTTGTATGATTTCTTTTGAGTACTCGATTTTTAAAGACGATTCAATTTATTTAAAGATTAATTATGAAGGCGTTGAATAATTGGGGTTTGAATTATTTAGGAAATTATATTAAATGGGTTCAAATTTGTACCTAGAGGGTTAGTGAATTGTATTGGTAGGTTCTAGTAAAACGCACTCAAGTGGATGGAGAATCGTACTCAGTCATATAAAAAAAATAATGTGTTAAAATTGAAGGCTTATAAAAACGTACTCCAAGAATTATAAAACTAGATATACAAAGCCTACCTACAGTATCGTCCACAATCTTAATCCAGTAGTCTAAATATAGTACTCAAATATAAAAAAAAAATGCAAAAACAGTTAAGTAATCTAACTCAGAATTGTTCATCTCTCCGAGTACTATTTCTAACCCTTTGAGTACAACAATTATAAAACCATGTATTCTCAGTACCACTAAATTCACTGACTGTACAATTTGGAAGTTATAAATAACGCTTAGAGCCAACACTAACAATTTTTTTTCGGTGAACTGCTGCGCCCTTGAAGCGTTTTATAAGCTTTAAGTACTGCCGAGTGGCTACAGGGCTCGCCTCCCGTCCTACGGGTCGATGAATCGATCCCAGAACCCTCCCCAACCACCCAGCTCTAAATGGGTACCTAACTTTACATTTGGGAAAGTTAAGACGG
>NW_024755910.1:0-20174 GCF_018991925.1 Homarus americanus
CGTGTGTGAGCCATGATTTTATCAATTTAAAACTTTCCCCTCGATACCATGAGCCTTAATTTTTCTCAGAAGCCTCTGATGCGGTACTCTGTCAAATGCTTTAAAGTCTAAGTAAATAACATCGTAATTTTCGTCATTATCTACTACCTCAAGGCTTTCCTAAAAACGTTAGCAGATTTGTTAGACAAGATTTTCCCTTTGTAAACCCATGTTGAGAGTCGTAGATTAATTTGCTTTTCTCTAGATGCGATCGGATGCTATCTGCTATAATTGATTCAAGAAATTTCCCCACTACTGATGTCAAACTGATCGGCCGGTAATTTGACGCTGATGCTCTTTCCCTTTTTAAATATGGGTACTACATTCGCCTGTTTCCCCATCTCTGGCACAACTCCGTGTCTAATGATTTTGTAAATAAGTTTACGAGGGTCCGCTAATCTGTTCCCTACACTCTTTTTAAGACTCGAGGAAAAATTTCATCCGGCCCGGGAGTTTTGTGTTCTTTAGTTTATTTATCTTCAGAACATCCTCTTTTCTGATAGTGATATTCTTTAATTTCTCTTCTTCCTTTCCCTTAAATATCAGTTCCACCTCCGGAATTTCATCGCAAATTTCTTCTGTGAAAACTGATAAGTAGCAGCTGTTCAATGCTTTGCTCATGTCTTCACTGCCATTCAATTCTCCCCCTCCTGACTTTAAAGGCCCAACTTTGTCCTTGACCTTTGTCCTATATACCTGGAAAAATCCTTTGGGATTCGCCTTGGATTCTCTTGCTATTTTGATTTCATAGTCTCTCTTTGCTTTCCTACATTTTTCCTTAACATTCCTAGATAGTTCATTATACCTGTTTCTGAGCTGCTCCTCCCTCCCTTTAATTTCTTATATATTCCTTTCTTTATTCCTATGTCATGTTTAAGTTTTCTGGTCATCCACCTTGGCTCATTCTTATTTGACCTAATTTTTCTGTGTGGTATATTTTGTTCTTGTGCTTTGTAGTATACTGGTGAATATATTATAGTCATGATCAATTGTTGTGTCATCTATGACCTCACCCTTCCTACTGGGAACTGACGTGACTGTTCCCAGGTGACCTCACCTAGGTACCTTCTTAACCCCTGATAATCCGCCAACCGAACGTTTGGGACTCTGACCATATTGTCATTGTTTTCGTTTCCCAATTTAGGGTGAACCTGATTTCTCTGTGATCACTGTTACCTAGTTTTCCCCTACTGTGATATCTCTGATAATATTTTCTTTATTTGTTAATACTAGGTCTAATATATTGTCACCTCTAGTAGGTTCTGTAATTAGTTGTTTCAAAAATTGTCCTGTACTGCGTCTAGGAAGTCTTCAGATTCATAGTCGCCTACAATGTTGTCCCAGTCAATATTTCTGAGTTGAAATCCCCATAATGCATAGGTTGTTATATTTTGCCCTACTCATTTCCTGCCATATGGGCTGAGCTGCTTCTTTGCTAAGACTTGGGGGCCTGTAAATCACTCCCATAATTAGTTTTTCTCTTCCTTCCGTGATTTCTACCCACAGACTCGGTTCCTATTTCACCCTTTATTGAATTATTAGTACAACATTTTAATGTATCCTTGACGAAGAGTGCGACCCTCCCCTTCCTACCTTTCCTGTCCTTGTGAAAAGGTTGTACCCTTCTATGTGGTACTCTGATAAAAAATTTTTGCTCGCCAGATTCATCCAAGTTTCGGTGATTGCTATGACGTCTACATTCTCGGTACATACAGCCGCTCTCAGCAAGTCTATTTTATTTCTAACGCTCCTACTGTTTGTATAGTATACATTTAAACCTACTCATCCGTGGTCCTGTTTACCTTGTCCTGAGCAACTAATTTTACTTCCCAGGACCTGCTTGTTTGACTCCACTTTCCCCGACCCTCTCTACTGGCGAAACCCCCTTCGGGTGACAATTTCACGCTCAGGGATGCAGACAACGTCTTTACCCCCTCGAGACAAGTGTACTCCGTCGCGACAGTACAGGTAGTCGTTGCCATAGAATCGTTGCCAGTTATCAATGAATGCCCAACCATTGTTTGCACAATGTTTACAGACTCGGTCTCCCCTTGCCAGTCTGTAGTTTGAGCTAGGCAATTGCAGGCACTCTAATCTCTCTGGGTAGCTGAGGTGCCGTAGTGCCGGAACCAGCCTGGTGGCTCTCCTTTGGACATTTTCAATCAACTGACAGTCTCGGGGACTAGACGGGGTGACAGAACTCCAGGCGGGGAAGAACCTCAATCTTGAAGATCGTTACGAGGAACTTCTTATAAGACCTAATAATTTAGTTGCTTGGTTCACATTCTTCTCACAAGGGCCCGAGAACTTCAGTTCATTATCAACATACACACCGGTACTTTTCGCATTCAGTCTCAATTAAAGTAGTTTCTTTGTCCCTTTGGGACATATGATACGCCTCCTTACCGACCATTCTTGAAGCTCACAGAGATCTTTCTGCAGCTCTTCACAGTCTGTTTGGTTCTTAATTTCCCTAAATAACTTGGCATCGTCCGCAAACATTTGTATGGGGGAGTGTACTGCTTCTGGCATGTCATTAATGATGCAAACAAACAACAGCAGGCCCAATACACTGCCCTGTGGTACCCCGCTTGTCACGGGTACACATGGCGATTTCGTGCCATTAATCACCACACACTGCTTGCGATTTCAGAGAAAGTCTCCGATTCACGCTCGGACACTTCCCCGAATCCCGTACCATTTCAGCCTAATTTATAGCCTTTCATGGGGCACTCTGTCGAAAGCCTTAGCAAAATCTAGGTATATATTGTCGATATTGCCACCCTGGATCAAAATTCTGGTCCAAACATCCAGTACCTTAATTAATTGTATTAAGCAGGATCGTCCCGGCATAAAGCCATGTTGGCAATCCTTTACAAGGTTGTTTCATATAGATGTTCCATCATGGCATCTCTTATAATGCTCTCAAGTACTTTACATACTATGCTGGTCAGGCTCAGTAGTCTATAGTTATTCGTGGAGTGTCGATCGCTCCTCATGAAAATAGGACTCGCCTGAGTCATTTTCCAATTACTGGGGACCATTTGCTCATCCGGGCATTTACAGAACAGAATCTTCAGGGGCTCAGCAAGCTCGTTGTACAACTCTCTTAGCACTCTGGGATGCACCATATCAGGATCGTGAATTTCATGAACCTTTACCTTTGCCAGTTTATTTCTTATAACATCTTCTTAGAACACAATGTGGGTCAGCGCTGTGTCGAACCGTCTGTCCTCAAACGCAGAAAGATTGTTCGCGTCCTGCCTTGTGACCACCGAGGAAAGGAAACTGTTCAATGCATCTGCTTTGTCTTGGTCAGAATCTTGGTAACTACCATCTTCAAGACTCAGGTGCGGTACTCCTACTCGCGTTTTTAATTTCGACTTACTGTAGCGGTAAAGCGCCTTTGGGTTTGACTTGACCTCGCTTGCAATCGGCCTCTGGAACTCCTTTTCACCCCTTCTACACTCTGCCTTTGCTTGGTTCCTGGCTCTTGCATACATTCTCCTGTCCCGCTCATTGTTTGACCAAACCCCTGTCTTGAATTTCTGGGTTTTCTTAACTCTGTCGACCCCCACATGGTTCATGTGTAGTGGTCTCCCTGTATTCCTGAAGGCACTAGGTTTGGTCTTGGGTATCTATTTATCGATTAAATGGATCAATTTACTGGCTATGATATTCAGCTTAGTGTCTGCATTCTTATACCTTAGTGAGGCAGGCCAGTGGATACCCCTCATCTCCTTCCTCATCCCGTCGTAATTTCCATTGTAATATTTGCACCTTGGCCTAGTTTTATCGTGAACCAAGTAACAGTTAAATCTGAAGGACAACATAACATGGTGGTTGGTGCCAACGGGGGCTAGATTTTCCAGCTTGGCCACCATACCCTCCTCGTTTTTTTGATGAGGTCCAGTGGCTCGGGTGATTTTCTCCCCTCCATAATGAGTAGAGTCTTTAACATGATGGAATAGAAAATTATCTCTCAAGAGTTTCTACAAAAAGAGTAGCGGTGCTATATAAGTTATTTGGTCTGGTGTCAAGGGTTCGAGCCTCGGCCCAAACACACGTGAGAAGCGCGTTATCCAGTGTGACCCTACCAACATCACAGGTGTCCCGAAAATTATGTAAAAATGTTGTTCTTAGACAAAGTATTTTGCTATAAATCTGTATTATCAAAATTATTCTATCTTATACTTTCAGAGTAATAGTACATAACCTTAAGGCGTTAACAGTTAGAGCAGTTTTTAAATGCCAGGTGGCGACGTGTCCTCCTAATATTACGGGTTTAAGTAATCATTAAATGTTTTAATTGCCTGGCGAGTTAATGCTAGGCATTTACATACCTAGGTATAAAGCTAGACGTCGCATTCTGGACTATATCACAAAAACTTTTTTTAGAAAAAAAACGGCTTTTTTGATACATTTGCATAACTGGGTCCAACTGAATTTCTTAATTAAAACACGTATTTTGCAGGGATTCAGAATATTAAGACATTTTTCCACTATGGCATTACCGTCAGAAATTTACAGTATATTTTTCGAGTATTTTAATAGATAAAATTACCAACAATATTATTTGTTTAAAGGGGGCAGGGCTTTGAAGTAGAGGGAAAGAGTGGGGTAAAATACTAAAATTAACACTAAACAAACCTTTGAAAACCTAAACTAACATTTTCTAACTTGTAAAAATTTTAAGAATCACTTTAGAGTTAATGAATCCCTCCTCATGTGATCTCTGAAAACAACACCATCACCTTCTAAACACCGAAAACATGAATAGGGTAAATTTCTATAGTTTTAAGGTTTTTCAAATGTTAGAACGTTAGTTCAGGTTTTCAAAGGTTTGTTTAGTGTTAATTTTAGTATTTTACCCCACACTTTCCCTCTATTTCAAAGCCCTGCCCCCTTTAAACAAATTATATTGTTGGTAAGTTTATCTATTAAAATACTGGAAAAATATACATTTCCGACGGAGATGTCATAGAAAAAACGTGTCTTAAAATAGTTTTTAGTTAAGAAATTGAGTTTGGTTGACTTAAGCAAATTTAACTTCTTTTTTACAAGGATCGATTCCAGATCTGAGGACTTGGATTTAAGCTCATAAGTTTTTTCAATAAACTATATCAAGCGCTACAATGTTTTACTTTATTCTCGCTATTTCAGCCATACAGCCCTGCAGCCTCGTGTTCACCCTTAATGCAAGTATTTCCTCTGCCACCATGCTAATTGATCTTTCGTGTATTGATTATAATAATAATAATAATGATGATGATGATAGTAATATTAATGTAGGCATCAGCTAATGGGGAATTTATATGTGTTTTGAGGCCACCAGCTGCCCACACTTTGCAGTATTGCCAATAGGTGTTCCAGAAAAATACCAAAACATTTACCTAACAGGGCAAACTGACGTGTGAGGTTTTCTGCACTTGCAAACTTCTTTATTATTTAGGTGCATTGATAGGTAGGAAATTTGAGCATGAGAGTCATACAGTGTTGATTTTTTTAATATTTTTATATTTAAAATCATCCAGGGAAATTTCTCTAAAACTTCAATTTGTCATAAAAAAAAATCGATGAACTGAAGCTGTAATGCGAAACTAAAGTCCCTTTATTATTACTGTGTGTTGATGAAGGTGTTCAGTCCCTTGATTATTACTGTGTGTTGATGAAGGTGTTCAGTCCCTTGATTATTACTGTGTGTTGATGAAGGTGTTCGGTCCCTTGATTATTACTGTGTGTTGATGAAGGTGTTTAGTCCCTTGATTATTACTGTGTGTTGATGAAGGTGTTCAGTCCCTTGATTATTACTGTGTGTTGATGAAGGTGTTCAGTCCCTTGATTATTACTGTGTGTTGATGATGGTGTTCGGTCCCTTGATTATTACTGTGTGTTGATGAAGGTGTTCAGTCCCTTGATTATTACTGTGTGTTGATGAAGTGTTCAGTCCCTTGATTATTACTGTGTGTTGATGATGGTGTTAGTCCCTTGATTATTACTGTGTGTTGATGAGGTGTTCAGTCCCTTTGATTATTACTGTGTGTTGATGATGGTGTTTAGTCCCTTGATTATTACTGTGTGTTGATGATGGTGTTCAGTCCCTTGATTATTACTGTGTGTTATTGATGGTGTTCAGTCCTTGATTATTACTGTTGTGTGTTGATGAAGGTGTTCAGTCCTTGATTATTACTGTGTGTTGATGATGGTGTTCAGTCCCTTGATTATTACTGTGTGTTGATGAAGGTGTTAGTCCCTTGATTATTACTGTGTGTTGATGATGGTGTTCAGTCCCTTGATTATTACTGTGTGTTGATGAAGGTGTTCAGTCCCTTGATTATTACTGTGTGTTGATGAAGGTGTTCAGTCCCTTGATTATTACTGTGTGTTGATGAAGGTGTTCGGTCCCTTGATTATTACTGTGTGTTGATGATGGTGTTCGGTCCCTTGATTATTACTGTGTGTTGATGATGGTGTTCGGTCCCTTGATTATTACTGTGTGTTGATGAAGGTGTTCAGTCCCTTGATTATTACTGTGTGTTGATGAAGGTGTTCGGTCCCTTGATTATTACTGTGTGTTGATGATGGTGTTCAGTCCCTTGATTATTACTGTGTGTTGATGATGGTGTTCAGTCCCTTGATTATTACTGTGTGTTGATGATGGTGTTCGGTCCCTTGATTATTACTGTGTGTTGATGATGGTGTTCAGTCCCTTGATTATTACTGTGTGTTGATGAAGGTGTTCAGTCCCTTGATTATTACTGTGTGTTGATGAAGGTGTTCAGTCCCTTGATTATTACTGTGTGTTGATGAAGGTGTTCAGTTGATTGATTACTGTGTGTTGATGATGGTGTTCCCTTGATTATTACTGTGTGTTGATGAATTAGTCCCTTGATTATTACTGTGTGTTGATGAGGTGTTTAGTCCATGATTATTACTGCGATGATGGTTGTCCGTCCTTGATTATTACTGTGTGTTGATGATGGTGTTCAGTCCCTTGATTATTACTGTGTGTTGATGATGGTGTTCGGTCCCTTGATTATTACTGTGTGTTGATGGTGTTCAGTCCCTTGATTATTACTGTGTGTTGATGATAGTGTTCAGTCCCTTGATTATTACTGTGTGTTGATGAAGGTGTTCAGTCCCTTGATTATTACTGTGTGTTGATGATGGTGTTCAGTCCCTTGATTATTACTGTGTGTTGATGAAGGTGTTTAGTCCCTTGATTATTACTGTGTGTTGATGATGGTGTTCAGTCCCTTGATTATTACTGTGTGTTGATGATGGTGTTCAGTCCCTTGATTATTACTGTGTGTTGATGAAGGTGTTCAGTCCCTTGATTATTACTGTGTGTTGATGAAGGTGTTCAGTCCCTTGATTATTACTGTGTGTTGATGATGGTGTTCAGTCCCTTTATTATTACTGTGTGTTGATGAAGGTGTTCAGTCCCTTGATTATTACTGTGTGTTGAAAATGGTGTTCAGTCCCTTGATTATTACTGTGTGTTGAGGATTAATATGACGTCTTGGTGTGGATGCTTCTCCTTACATGTTTACAGATCTTGTGTTCAGATGAGTGAGGTGTTCCTTATGTATAGATCATTACAGCTTCAGTAAGAGAGACAATAAAACAACACTGTCGACCTCTCCTGTGACAATATCTTCCTGTGACTCATCAAGGAACACGTGATGACCCAGAGACCCGATGGCACAGCTTAGAGGCGCTGTCAGGTGAAAAATCAAATTACTAGAGCTGGTATTCTGAAATCTCCAACCACATGTCTGTCTTAACCGAGATTTTTCAGTGTACCGCGCTTTTTCGGTCCAGGAAGGGCGTATTAATAGTACTGGACCATAACCAGACTAAGTACTTGAGGTGAAGACGCAGCTTTCTCGAGCAAGTTTCTGTAACACTGAAGATAACAGGACGAGGCCCAGTTATGAGGCATCACCTGGTGTGCTCTCATAGTGCTCCGTAATTATTGTACGTCGTTACTGTTCATTTATGGTGAAGTAGCAGCTGGCAGGAGAGTACATTGTGCATGCACCCTGTCACACGCACCCAATCACACGCACCCTGGCACACGCACCCAATTGCACACACCCAGACACACGCACCCACACACACACACACACACACACATCCAGGCACACATACATCCAGGCACACACACACTTACTGACATACACACACACACCCACAGTGCACATACACTGGTACACACACACACACACACACATACAGACATACATGTACACACACTGCACATACACAGAGGCACACACACACACACACACACTTCCGAGGGGCTGTCTCCACTTTTCAGTCACTCACCTGTGGCGTCCCCCAAGGCACCAAGATGCGACCGCTCTGCTTCCTTATGCTTATCAATGATGCCCCAAGACAAACCCGTGCTCCATCATTGGGATCAGTGTCAACAACTCTGCTCCCGACTATACCGCCCTCCAGGATTTATTGAACAGTCTCCAAAATTGGGCCACCAACAACCACGTCACCATCAACCTTACCAAGACCATGGTTATGCACATCAACCTTTCCTCCGACGTTGTCCCACCCCCTTCCATTACCTTAGGCCCAATACACTCCAGGTTGTAGACTCCACTAAGCTCCTCGGCGTCACCATAGACAACAAACTAAATTGAAAAAAAAAATCTCAGTGAAGTTGTCAAATTCTCCAGTTTCCGTCTCCACCTCCTCTGTCGACTCAAGTTTCTCGGAATTCCTGCGCCCGAGCTCCTCATTGTTTACTCAACATTCATAATTTCCATGCTCACCTATGCCTCCCCTACCTGGTCTTCCTCCCCAAATGCCACACAACGTAAACACCTAGAAAAAGTGCAAAAGAGGGCATGCAAGATTATTCTCTCCCCTTCCTACTCCACATATCAAGAAGCGCTCAACACACTGACCCTCTCGGCTCTCTCTGACCATCACCACGAGCTCCTCTGCAAATTTGGTGAAAAGCTTCTGCACCATCACCAGCTCCTACTACCACCCGAGATCCCTCGTCCACGAATTGCTGTTCAACACCAACAATGGCATCCAGACCATACGAGCACGTACTGATCGCTATAAAAACAGCCCAGTCCCAACCATTGTAAAAATTATCAACAACTCGTAAAAAACCAGTGTATTCGTTCCCAGTCAATCATACCTTTTTGCACTGTCACTATGTTGAAATGCCCTGTAGTATGACCTTCTCCCCACCTAGTCATTATATATCATATTTGTATCACATATGTCACTTGTATATTATTTGTAAATCAAGAGACCCATTCTCTAATTATGCAACTGTATATTTTCAGACTTCCGGCTGCCATGCTCTTTCAATAAACCGTTCATCATCATTATCATCATCATCACATACACACAGTTGTATTTCTTAAAAGCACGTATGACATTTAATCCAAGGTATAAAGATATTTATACCTTGATTTAGTCTATCCATGACGATATTTTACGCTCGATCTTGGCCTATAGTTTCAGTTAGGTTTTGTTATGTTAAGTTAGGTTTTATTTCATGGCCTGACTATTACCACTTATTGTACATGAATGCATATGAATAGATAGATACGTCGCCATGGAAACCTATCTACCTACATTCCCCTAATGGTTAGTTGGTGGGAGGAGGTGGGATGAGTCAGGAGGAGGAGGAGGGATGAGTCAGGAGGAGGAGGAGGGATGAGAGAGGAGGAGGTCATCTGTGATTGGGAGGGCTCGTTCTTACCTCGAGATCCCTAAAGTCGTGGCTAGCAGTAGAGAGCCACCTGTGGTCGGCTGTGGGCTGTCAAACAGAGGCAAGTAGTCGGTATATATGTTAGTTTCGACGCCCCGAGGTCTCTTCTGTGGTGCCTCTCGTGCAAGCATTCCTGTTGGGGGTAGAACAATCTTTCCCTGTGAACACATTTGGCCTACTTCACGCACACACGCACACACACACACACACACACACACACACACACATTCGGGCCACCCAACCGTTGTCTTTTAGGCCACAAGAGAGACACCACAGGACCAAGCGTCAAGCACCACCAGCCAACACGTCACTGACATATTCGTGGCTGTCTCGTGAGTTCTTGTCCAGAGAGAGAGAGAGAGAGAGAGAGAGAGATTAAAAGTTAGAACACAGTGTAATTGAGTTTAATTAGGACAGTTGTTTGTGTTGTTTTGTATAATTAATAACGTGGTTCATGTTTACCTCCGGGGAGACGGGGACTTAGTATCCGTTCGCCTCTTTCTCCACCCATTATTATTAGACCAAAAAATAAAAAATAAATAGTAATAGAACTTTCTCAGAGTTTCCAGAAATATTAGAGAGGTGAAGGAATGGATGAATGAAATTGAAAGCAATATGATAATTCTTCCCATATCAGAAAAAAAAATACAATTGAGAAATATAAATTATGACTTGGAACATCTCTACTTTTTTAGTTATATGGTTTAGGTAAAAATTCTTCTAAAAATGACTTTAAATTTATCTTCTTCACATGCGAAGATATGAAGAAAAAATCTGGATTGAAATCGTGTAATAATTAAAATTGTTGAGGGAAAATGATTATTATGAAAACTGTATTTTGGTTTTCAAATTTGACGAGTTTTCGGCGGCCGAACAATAAAAAAATTACATATATACACATATACATACACACACACATATACACACACACACACACATATTATTACATATTACACATAGCAGTACAGAACTTCGTAGTAGTAGCAGTACCGTCGCATTGTTAAAAATATAGTATAAACACAACACATCATTATACGCCACAAATTGACCTTCACACCTAAGATAAACAACTTTTTACCTTCAATATCAGGTGTTTAATTAGCATGCTCAGTGTAACAGCAAACTAGTTTGTGTGATGAACTTCCTGGGCTCACCACACCTGACCTGCCTGTACTTTTAATGTTGGTGTGGTGGCATTAACTAACCAACTGACTGACTGACTGATTGGAGAGAAGGTGATAGCATAGTATGATTGACTGTTTGCCTGGCTGTGGACAAACTGTATAACTGGCTGGGTGTGTTCATTAGTGTGTGTGTGTGTGTATATAAATACCTCACACCACCAACAAAACACAGCTATTCATGTCTCTCACTGTTTAAATGATCTCATACAGTACACTCAAAGGCTATGGCATAAACACACACTCAAACACACACACACACACTAAAAGCGGCATTAAACACACACTAACTACACAACTCTACAATAATTAAAACACACTTAACACAACAAAATCATAAAACTAATTTTTGTACACGGTAATTAAAGAAAAGAATTCAGAGAAACTTGAAAATAATCTTTGCTGAGTGTTACAGTTTCCAAACACTTCAAATTATCCTGTGTTTTAATTATTGCCAGCGAAAGTGTTTCTGCAGAATGACAGTGTATAACCACAAGGGGTGTTCTAGCCTGAGGTTAATACAGAACACGGGTGAACACACACACACACACACACACACACACACACACGAAAGCATTCATCTCCCTGTCCTCTCCATCCTCTCACCTCTACTCCTTCCCCTTTATCCACCCCCTCCTTCCTTCCTCCTCCTTCCTATCTCCCTCTCCATCCATTCGTCTCTCCTCCTTTCCTCTTATTTTCTTCCCAGCCACCACGTGGGAATAGGAGAATGTAATTTAACTTTCTTCATTCTGCCCTCTATTCTTCTCCTTCCTCCCCATTTTCTCTATCTCCCCCTGTCCTTCCTGTCTTTACTTCCTTTCTTCCCTTCCTCCTTCCTTTCAATTGTTCTTCCTCTTCTCTTCTATCTCCCCCTGTCCTCGTTCCTTCCATCCGTCTCTTTTCTCTCATATCCTCTTATCCTTCCTTCTTCCTTTCCTTCCTCCCCCTTGGCCAATGTTCGGCCCATTCCTGTACTCCCTCTACACGACCCATCTTCACCACATCGGGACATCAATATAATCAAAAAAGTGACAGTTTCTGTTTCTGCAAAGAAGTGACCAGTGTTGAACAGTGTTTAAGCCAGTGAATCTGAAGCACTCAGACAGTACCAGTGAGAGCCGCGACCCACCAGTGAGATAAGCGTCTCTGGGGAACCATCCTTCTGACCAGTTGTGTTAATCAGTCCACCCTGGGAACAACAGTTTTACACCTGACTACAAGATACAACACAACACCACTCCAGCAGAGTGAGGTACTGTGACACCACCCCCCACACCACCCTGTGTCTCCATGACCACATGAGGTCCTTCATATCATCTCAACACCGAGGACAAGCCACTGCACCACGTGAATACCACACACCACCCGACAGCCCCATGACCACGTGGGTCCTTCATCAACACCCCGGAGGACGAGCATTGCACCACGAACACCACACCACCTGATGTCTCCATGACCACGTGGGGTCCTTCAGAGACAACACCTGAGGACGAGTACATTACAACCACGAACACCACACCCGATGCCCCAGCGACTAATGTGGGTCCTTCATATCAACACCCGAGGACGAGTTACTACACCACGTGAACACCACACCACCCGATGTCTCCATGACCACGTGGGGTCCTTCATATCAACACCCGAGGACGAGTCACTATACCACGTGAACACCACACCACCCTGTGTCCCCATGACCACTTGGGGTCATTCATATCATATCAACACCCGAGGACGAGCTACTAGACCACGTGAACACCACACCACCTGGTGTCTCCAAGACCAGCACAGGCCCGGGCCACCACCTGTAAACTATAATAATTTGTATGTTCAATTAGTGTTCCTTCTTTTTTCAGTAATGAAAGCTTTTATTAAACGACCCACCTACCACATATCTTTGTATGTAGGCCTAATAAGTCATTTTTTGTCCACTGTATACTGTCAGCCTTCGGGCTGCAGAACTTTTTCAATAAACCGTTAATTATTATTATTATTATTATTAATTATTACACCTCCCAGGAGCTCCCCGTCATACCCGAGTCAGTTACACTACTCTGGGCCGTAATGTGAGGGACCCCTTATGTAACTTTGTTATGCACTTGTTATTGTCATTAGTCATTGTTATTTGTTGTTTTTGTTGTTATTATTATTATTAATGTTGTTACTATTTTTAATATTATTGTAGTTATATTATTATTATTATTATTATCATTATTATTATTATTATTATTATTATTATTATTATTAATATTACTATTTTATTATTATTATTGTAGTTATATTATTATTTTCATCATTAATATTATCTTCTTGTTAGTGTTAGTGCTGTTTCTGTTGTTTTATCATTATTTTTAATAGCATTACAATACTATTATCATAAAAGGAAACATTCTATAATAGTTTACTATTCTGAACACTGCCGCCATGACAGACACTGATATATATATATATATATATATATATATATATATATATATATATATATATATATATATATATATATATATATATATGTAACTGGTCGGAATTTGCTGGACTTTAATTTCTCACTTGACTTGGGTTTATTAAAATTACTCTGAAATTTCTGAATATTACAATCGACACCCCTAAAAAAAGACAGCACTGTCCTCATGTGCTGAGAAAACATGCATACGACCCCCCTAAAATTTTGTTCTAAGGACTGCACCTCACCCCTTTAGCGTGCTAAATGCAGCATTTGTCTTCTCTTCTCTCCTTTTCTCTCCCGCTAACACTCGACCCCCCTAAAAAAGACAGCACTGCCCTCATGTGCTGAGAGAACAACTTAGAACCCACCTTCAACTCTGTACTATTCCACTCGCAGCTAGCAACTCCATTTCTTCCTAGCCCAACTCAATCCAACCAGAACATCACGCTCCCCTTTTGCCTGGCCCTTAACTAGAGAACCAATGTCAAAATTAATACCAGCCCAAAACAAACATGCTCTCCTTTGGCCTGGCCCTTGAACTAAGAGGAACCAGTGTCAAAAAAAATACACAGTCCAAAACAAGCATGCTCTCCTTTTGCCTGGCCCTTGAGCTAAGAGGAACCAGTGTCAAAACAATACTCAGTCCAAAACAAACATGCTCTCCTTTTGCCTGGCCCTTGAGCTAAGAGGAACCAGTGTCAAAAAAATACTCAGTCCACGTCTCCGAACCTCATGCCGGCAGACCAACCCTCTGAAAATGTACCAGTCCATCTTAGTGAGGCCCTGGACATTACAACCGTACTCTCAATCCCGCTCATGACAGCAACTCAATCCCGCTCATGACAGCAACCACTACTCAACGCACATCTCTGACCTAACCATCTCTCCAATCCCCTCTGCCCTACTCACAACTCCTCCAACTCACCCCCTACAACCTGCCTTTTCTCATTACCATGCACCCTAAACTGTAATCGGTCGGCTTCGTCTTGTCTCTCAGCTGGAGGGCTCGATCAACCTCTCTGAACTACTTACGTACCCCTATATTTCCCACTTGGACCTCACACTTCCTTGACTGCTGGACGTGTGCCTGACATTCACCCCTTGTTTCTTCCCTGAACCGTTGAATGTGTGCCTGAGACTCCCACTTGAACCTGTTTACCTGTGCTTGATAATCCCTCTTTAGGTCTCCGAACTCCTCTCTCAGCTGTACCAAGGTCCCGCGGCCGTCTCTCTTCCTCCTCATACACATCTCTACTGTCAAGCCTAACCAACTCAGTCCGGGCACAAGGATGAGCATCAGTGCGAGTTCAATCCCTATCATTACTAACCAACACATGATAGCGTTCATTATCCCAACCACAGTACTATCAGTCACGACATTAAAACTACGCTCTGCTACCATTTGTAACCGGTCGGAATTTGCTGGACTTTAATTTCTCACTTGACTTGGGGTTTATTAAAAATTACTCTGAAATTTATATATATATATATATATATATATATATATATATATATATATATATATATATATATATATATATATATATATATATGCAAGTAAATCACTGTAGGTGCGTGATAGGTATATGCTGATAACTACAAGGAAAGAAGAAAACACGAAGTTCCCAACTTTGTGTAATTCACATCTTCAGGGTGTTTTTCTTTTCCTTGTGGTTATATATATATATATATATATATATATATATATATATATATATATATATATATATATATATATATATATATATATATATATATATATATATATATATGTGATATTAAAACAGAGTAATTTCAAATGCCCGCCATGAGTGATACTGAGCGTTCAAGGTCATCTGAGGGGAGGGAGCGCTGCCTGCTCGTAGCGAGAGACTGCGGAACTAGGCCTATATGATATTAAATGTAATTTACCGAATTAATAATGATGCGATTCATGAAGTTAAGGAACTATTATTGAATTTGAAATTATATAGATCGTTTAGCAGTCTGAATAATGTTACGGGTGTCCCAAGGAGTTATTAGTTAGGCGGTAAATATATCACGTAGGCCCAAGCTAGCGCCTTGGGGAGACACGACTGGCTAGCCAGTCGGAGAGCAGTCACACAGACAAGACGTTCGCGCGTCCATCAGAAATAGTCACGTGGCCTAGTCACCTGTGCTGCGCTATTGCAGTATAACAAGTAAGTCTCATTCGATCTCAGACAGGGTTAGATAGGGCAGTGGTAAAGTTAACTAGAGCTAACAGTGAGTTCATTTCAGGGTTTCCGTCAGAACCCACTTGACTGGAGTTGACTGGAGTTGACTGGAGTTGACCGGAGTTTGACTGCGAGAGATTGACTGCCGTTTGAGACTGCCGTTGATGATTGAGGGTGGCGACTGTCGCCATTGGACCGATCAGAGTAGGCCTGTCACTGTTTGCGGGGTACCAAAGGATCTCTTGAGGGAATCTAGCCGTCTGGGTGCCCAGCGGACGTCGGCTCACAACACCACATGTCCAGAGCCGCTTAGTGAAACCCTCTTGCTAACGGGAAGCTAAAGCTCCTCTCAACTGCACAGGGTCTGATTGGCTCACTCTCTTCCTGCCCATGGACGCACTGGGGAGTACACTGGGGCTATCTGAGTATATTAATGGTACACACTGAGACCGTGAGTCTAGGATTCTAGGAGATACCTAGAGGAACATTTTATCTTCCTTATTACGGGTGTAGTTAACACCATTCCTCAGACTGATATTATCTTGACGTGTAGTTTAATATTTCTTAAATAATTCTGATAGTAGTGTTTTTAATGTTTGTTGCATTAAGTGGAACCAGAGTGATACTGTGATTTGATTCTTTTAATGCCTCTAATTGTTCTTCATAATTCTGATCTCAGGTATAACCTTGTTCCCCAGAGTAGTGGTTTAGGTTAGGTTAGGAAGTGTACATCTGTTGGGGTGCTATAATTTTGTTGAAAGCCCTTAAGGCCTATTCATTGTAGAGTAGTTAATTTCTTATTTTTAATACCATTTCCTAAGTGACTGATATTATTTTGTGAAAGCCCTTAAGAGGCCTGTTTCATGTGTGCAAGCAACATTTCTTAATACTTCAAATTTATTGTTGCCTGTGTTTCTAATAATTTCTATGTCATTTATAACTTTTATTCCCAGAGTAGTGTTTAAGTTTAGTTAAGAGGTGCATTGGTGTACCATTATTTGATTGTGTTTGTAGTGTTGGAGGAATATAAGTGTCTAAATTTTACAGTGTGTCTCATTCATCCCAGTCACAGACGCTATCCTTCCACGGAGTCACGGACAGTTCATTTTGTGTAGTAGATTTAAGTGTTCTTGTGCTGGTTCGGGATTTTTCTCAAAGGGGCGCTTCCACTGCCTTTACCATCTATTAAATTTTAATAAACCCCAAGTCAAGTGAAATTAAGTCCAGCAAATTCCGACCGGTTACATATATATATATATATATATTTGTTTGTGTGTCCGCACGAGAATCTCGGAAACTACTTTACCTATATGTAGTGATGATGGATGTTGTTATATGTAGTGATGATGGACGGTTATATGTTGATGATGGATGATGTTATATGAGTGATGATGGATGATGTTATATGTATGTGTAGTGATGATGGATGATGTTATATGTAGTGATGATGGATGGTGTTTTATGTAGTGATGATGGATGGTGTTTTATGTAGTGATGATGGATGGTGTTATATGTAGTGATGATGGATGATGTTATATGTAGTGATGATGGATGGTGTTATATGTAGTGATGATGGATGGTGTTATATGTAGTGATGATGGATGGTGTTATATGTAGTGATGATGGATGGTGTTATATGTAGTGATGATGGATGGTGTTTTATGTAGTGATGATGGATGGTGTTATATGTAGTGATGATGGATGATGTTATATGTAGTGATGATGGATGGTGTTATATGTAGTGATGATGGATGATGCATGGTGTTTTATGTAGTGATGATGGATGGTGTTATATGTAGTGATGATGGATGATGTTGTAGTGTGGTGTTATATGTAGTGATGATGGATGGTGTTTTATGTAGTGATGATGGATGGTGTTATATGTAGTGATGATGGATGGTGTTATATGTAGTGATGATGGTTGTTATATGTAGTGATGATGGATGGTGTTATTATGTAGTGATGATGGATGATGAACCACGTAGTGATGATGGATGGTGGTTATTATGTAGTGATGATGGATGATGTTATATGTAGTGATGATGGATGATGTTATATGTAGTGATGATGGATGATGTTATATGTGGTAGTGATGATGGATGATGTTATATGTAGTGATGATGGATGGTGTTATATGTAGTGACGATGGTTGTTGTTATATGTAGTGATGATGGATGATGTTATATATAGTGATGATGGTTATTGTTACATGTAGTGATGATGAGTGGTGTTATATGTAGTGATGATGAGTGGTGTTATATGTAGTGATGATGGATGGTGTTATATGTAGTGATGATGAGTGGTGTTATATGTAGTGATGATGGATGGTGTTATATGTAGTGATGATGGATGGTGTTATATGTAGTGATGATGGACGGTGTTATATGTAGTGATGATGGATGGTGTTATATGTAGTAGTGATGATGAGTGGTAGTGATGATGGATGGTGTTATATGTAGTGATGATGAGTGGTGTTATATGTAGTGATGATGGATGGTGTTATATGTAGTGATGATGAATGGTGTTATATGTAGTGATGATGGATGGTGTTATTATGTAGTGATGATGGATGGTGTTATATGTAGTGATGATGGATGGTGTTATATGTAGTGATGATGAGTGGTGTTATTATGTAGAGATGATGGATGATGTTATATGTAGTGATGATGGATGGTGTTATTATGTAGTGATGATGGAGGATGTTATATGTAGTGATGATGGATGGTGTTATTATGTAGTGATGATGGATGATGTTATATGTAGTGATGATGTGTGGTGTTATATGTAGTGATGATGGATGGCGTTATTATGTATTGATGATGGATGTTGTTATATGTAGTGATGATGAGTGGTGTTATATGTAGTGATGATGGATGGTGTTGTATATAGTGATGATGGATGGTGTTATATGTAGTGATGATATGTAGTGATGATGGGTGGTGCAATATGTATTGATGATTAGACAATAAAATAATAACAGTTTAATGCTAAAAAAATTTACTTTGCTGTACCGTTGTAGTGAAAAACATGGTGGAACTTACATACACCATTAATGAACTATTGATGGAAGAGAAGTTTTGGGGACTGAACAGTGAGACAATGTGGAGCCTCCCGGAGGGTGGCGTCCTACCGTGGCCTAGCGAGTGAGCCTTCCTGTGAAGTTTTCAGACACTCACCCTATCCACAAACATGAGAGTACATCTACAAGGAGATCAGGATGCTGGATGGCTTGCAAATCTTCTACTACAGATTGGGAATGGAACTTTCCCTGTTGATTCATGACAAATAATCATTCCTCAAGGATGTGGAAATGTTGTAAAGTCCTCAACTGAGCTCACTAACATGGTCTACCCAAACATTATCCACCACTACAAGGATCACAAGTGGCTGCGTGAACGCGCAATTCTGGCACCAAAGAATGAAACAGTGGCTGAAATCAACATGACTCTACTCAGACAGCTTCCAGGCAGTGAGACTTCATTCAAATCTGTTGATACAGTAATTGACCAGGACCAAGCAGTCCAGTACCCTGCAGAATTCCTTAATTCTTTGGAGCCCGCTGGAATGCCTCCTCTCCACCTCACTCTCAAGATTGGAACTCCTATAGTGCTCTTAAGAAATCTTGAACCATCAATCTTCTGCAATGGCACAAGACTGGTGGTGAAGAACATGATGCCAAATGTACTGGAAGCTACAATACTGACAGGAAAAGCTAAAGGAGAAGACGTTTTTATACCAAGGATACCCCTTATCACCTGCCATTTGAGTTCAAGTTACTTCAGTTCCCGGTTAAAGTGAGCTTTGCCATGACCATCTACAAAAGCCAGGGGCAGTCCCTAAAGATGGTTGGCCTGAACCTGGTGTTTCCTTGCTTCTCTCATGGACAGTTCTATGTTGGTTGCTCCAGAGTGGGAACTGGCAAAAATCTGTACATACTTGGTGCTAATGGTAAAACCAAAACTGTGGTCTACCTTAATGTACAAGAGTGAGACAATGTGGATCCTCCCTGAGGGTGGCGTCCTACCGTGGCCTAGCGAAAGAGCCGCCCGGAGGGCGGCGATTCCCCTAGTATCTATATAAAACAAAGAAGTATGTCTGTTTGTTTGTGTGTGTGTTTGTTTGTGTCTGCACGAGAATCTCGAAAACTACCTTACCGATCTGTAGTGATGATGGGTGGTGTTATATGTAGTGATGATGGATGATGTTATATGTAGTGGTGGTGACGGTGGTAGTGACAGTGGTGGTGATGGTGATAGCGACATGTTTGTGGTGATAGTGGTGGTGGTAGAGACTGGTTGATAGTAGTGGTAATGATGGTGGTGGTAGTGATGATGGTGGTAGTAGTGACGGTGGGGCTATATGTAGTGATGATGGATGGTGTTATATGTAGTGATGATGGGTGGTGTTATACGTAGTGATGATGATGGTGTTATATGAAGTGATGATGGATGGTGTTATATGTAGTGATGATGGGTGGTGTTATATGTAGTGATGATGGATGGTGTTATATGAAGTGATGATGGATGGTGTTATATGTAGTGATGATGGATGATGTTATC